>NW_025544671.1:0-140399 GCF_011800055.1 Colletotrichum gloeosporioides | reverse complement strand
GTAATACCTTATTTACTAATAATAAAGAAATATAGAGATTAGTTTAAAGATATATTATATTCCTCTTTAGAGGTATAATATATTAGAAAACTATATATTAAAATACTATTATAATATCTATAATAGAAGTAGAGCTTTTAAGCTTTAAAAATACTATAAAAAAAGTAATAATATTTAAAAAACTCTTCTAAGATATAATATTAAATATAAGAAAAAACACCTAAAAGATTAACTATAATAATTAATAGATAATAAGACTTATAGTTAGTAATAGCGAATATATTATAATATATCTCTACTATATAAATATTTAGAATATATAGTTATAATAGGAGTTCTAAAAGGGTAGTTCTAATATAACTTATATATTTATAGACTTAATACTTACTAATAGTTTTATAAAGAACTTTTCTAAAAGTAAGTTTAAATACTTTTATATACTACTAAACTTAGTAAATATATATATATTTATTATAAAGGATATAAAGTAGGAATAATAAGAAATAAAGTAGTATAATAGTTAGAAAGTCTATATTTAGCCTTATAACTAAAAAGTTTAATTTAGTTTATAAAAATTTAAAAATAAATTTAAAAAGCCTAAAAGTAAATATTATTTTAAATTAAAGCTTTAAATATATTTAAAAACCTTTTAAATTTAATAATAAAGTTTAATCTTAATAAGTATAAGAAGTAGTAGTAAATATATTTAACTAGTTCTATTAATATTAAGTTAAAGTAGCTATAAGGAGTCTATTAATTATAATAAGACTAAGGGGGATTTCTTATTTACTACTAAGTAGAGAGAAGATAGTAAGTATAGTATTAGAGGTAATAAGTATAATAAGAGGAATAATAAGTATAATAAGTATAATAAGAACTAAAGGAGGAGTAAGTATAAAAGTAGGAGTAGTTAGAGGTATAAAAATAAGTATAATAAAAGTAGAAACCTTAATAATACTATTCTAAATAAGGGTAAAAGTATATTAAATATTAGCTCTCTAGTAATTAAGATCTTATATTTAAAGTTAATAATAGATTAAAAAAGGTTTTTAAAACTTAAAAACTACTTTTAAAATTAAAAGATACTTCTAAAAAGGTATTATATTTATAGCTTAGTTAGTAAAGTTAGACTTTATAACTTCTTAAAAGTAGTAAATAAAAAGTATTATAATAAGTACTAGAGGGATATAAGGGTAACTATAAGAGGTAGAGGTATATAATATATATTAATTCTTTTTATAGTACTTTATATTAGAAGTATTAATAACTATAGGTATAAAGTTATAATAGTAATTTTAGGTCTTACTTATAAAGGTAGACCTAAAGTACTCTTTATAAAAGACCTTATAGTAGAGGGGTTTTTAAAAAACTATTTCTAAATAATTAGTATAATACTTTTAATAACTAAAATATTCTAAATAGTATATATATAAGGTATTATACTTACCTTTATCCTTAACTTCTTTAATAGTAGGATAGGGGGGATAGGGGGGGGGAGGTATAAAGGAGCTAAGAGGTATAATAAGTTTCTTATTATTATTATTATTATTAGAGATAGGAGGGAGGTTACTAATAGTAGTAATAGTAGTATTAGTAGTAGCCTTTTTATATTTATATACTTTATATATATAAGTAGTAATTTTCTTTTTAGAGATAGGTATTATAAATTCTATTTATTAAATAGTTAATAAAGGTTTTAATAATTATATGAATTAATCTAATAATTATTTGNAATAATATATAAGTATTATAGTAAGTAATTTAGGATTTTTAAAAACTTACTTTTATAAACTATAAGTAATCTAAAGAAGAAAAATTTAATTATAAGAGAGTATAAAAAGTTTTATTTACCTCTACTACTTATACTTAATAGCTTATATTAACTATATTAGGAAATTTTATTAATTCTAAGTATATTTATAACTTACTTTAATAACTAAATAACCCTATTAAGTACTCTTATATTCTATAAATATAACTATAAATACTAATTTTATTTATCTATTTACTTTATTATTTTAAAAGCTATTTTTATATATTTTATATAATAAATTTAAATAGGTTTTAAGTATATAGTAGTAAGGAATAAGTTTTTTAACTATCTATAATATCTAAGGGGGTATATTATAATACCCTTAATCTAAGTTATAGCCTCACTACTTATTATATAATATATAGTATTATATAAGCTATATATATAGATATTAGCCTATAATATAGACCACCCTTCTAAGTAGTTACTCCTATAATACACCTTTATTCCTAATAACCTGCGCGCCTATAACTCGCAAGAACTGGTCTTGGAATTGAAGCGGAAACAGGATAGTTTTAGTTTCCAGACCGGGCGGCTTGATGCGTTCTATAACAACCGACGGAAGAGGTGCATCGGGCTTGGCGGCAAGCGTGTGGTTAATATAAACAATTCCCTGCATCCGGGCGGCGATTGCGATATAACGTAAGACACAGCAAATACTGTTGGGGCTTGACCAATCTTGGTCATTGATTGTGGCTGAAGAGTGCGTTATTGTTCCAAGGAATACTTTCAGCGCATCCAATCTCTCTTCGTCGTGCTCTGCGACACAAGCCTCAGACGACATAGACACCCCGGTTCTGTTTTCGTTTCTCGAAGCTGTTCCAGGATTTGTCTCTGACGACCGAAGATTGCGGGCTTCCTGTCTGCCATCAAGATCCACTTCGCCCTCATCAGGAAGGTCACCGCCCCTACGGGGTGAGATATCAGGCTCAAGAATCAAAGATCCTTGTTTCCGCATTCGCTTTGCAGCCGTTGTGTCGTAAGTTGGACCATGTTCCCGTTTGGGACCGAATTCTGATCACAATATGGTGACGAGCCCGATTTCACGTCTGCCTCGCCTCGTGGAGGACTCTCCTGCTCTGCTCGTGATCTTAAAACCTGTGAGAAAAGACCATGCGCAGCCTGGAGACTTGATGTCTTGATGGACGGCTGCAGCGGTGACTCGGAACAATCCTCGGCTGGGGAGGGAATCGCGGCATCTGGTCACATGTGCGCATTAGTACGAAGAGCGCTACAGAGACGGTGGATGGGCGAGGTTGGCGGCTCACTACCGGTCCTGTCGTTCGAATTGTTCACCGCCATAACGTCTGCCTCTGAAGATGTTTCTCGTATGAAAATGGTTGTCGTGTGAAGAGCCCCGAAAACTTCAGTGTCTGCTCAAAGAAAATTTAACACATGAGGTTGAGCGGAAGGGTTCAACATGCAAGTGCGAGTTCGAGCATGGAACAATAAAACAGGAAGAAGTTCATAACAGACTTATCAGCTTTCAAGCTATCTGCTATCGCGATTTCCCGCGGCCTTCCCTGCCCTGCCCTGCACTTGCTTGCATCGTTAAATAGGGACTGAAGAATGGCTAGTGCCGGTGAGGATGCACAAGAGTTTAATCGTTGCTGGAAAGAAACGCGTATCCAATCACATAACGTAGCCGGGCCTAAAGAAGACGTGAACGTGCAGACTGCATGACTCTTGCAGGGATGCCCATGCATGTTGAGATTCACAGTCCACCGGCTGCGCTTATTTGATTACCTTCCCATGTAAGGCCCAAGGTGTGCGGCAAAAGACGACAAATTGTAGTGAAATTGAAAGGGCGGGCGCATGTTTCTACCTTAATCTTGACGGCTTTCATCCTGGGAACTCGTCATCCGCAACCTTCCTCTCGGCATCTCCCACTGTGTCAATTTCCGAAGCTTCGAACGCATAGCTTTCGGATTCCCCCGGTAAGTAAGAGCAAAAACCTAGATAAGGAATGCACAATAGCCTAAAGACTTGTCCTGCCGATTAGACGTGCTGCCGGTTTCTCGGGAAATGTGATGCCGATGGCAATCGCTGCTGCTCCACCAGCAACATCGCCCCTCCCCGAATTATGGCTTGGCTACATGTTGAACAAGGTACAAACCCTCCACCTCCCTGTCCGTGACACCGAGGTTGGTGCCGCCAGACACCCACGACGTCGTCTCATTGCAAAAGCTCAGGATCATAGCGATTGGCTCAGTCTTTCCGCTGAAATGCCATGCTATACAAAGTTCAAATTTCACATCGAGACCGAGTCTTGCGATTGGCCCGTGGCGAACCAAGGTTGTGCAGCTTGCATTCCACCTCGCCAAGGCTGGACTATTTGTAAACGATGGGCTCACAGAGAAAGGCCTATGCAGTATTCAGAGGGGTGAAACTTTCAAATGAAAAACCCAAATGACAGTTAGACATGGCCTCAGGTGCTATTTTAGGTTTGGATATCCCGCGCAAGTTGGAAGTATCCCGGTTATAGGGAATAGGATGTAGGATCAGGAGGTTTTAGACTGGGGCGTGCGGTAGCCCTTTAAATACGATATATTCCCAGTGCGAAGGCTCTGGATTTAACTTGGTGCCAGGTTTTACATGTACCAGAGTTCGATTCAAGGCAAGCTCGCTGATCCCCGTGAGGAATTCAATTCCATCCGTCAAGGGTATCTGACATCGGTGACGAAGCGGCGAGAAAAGGTGAAGGTTGCCGTGGATCGCGGTCACTTCAAATCCTGACACTTCGTTGTTGTTGACAGACGGCTGGGTTTCTGAAGGGGTACTGACGCTACCTGAGCCATGCAGCTTAACCTATTGATTCAGCAACTAAGCACAGTGTTGCCACATTGCATTCTTCCAACCCCCCTTGGCTCGCGTGGCATGAAGCGCAAGGTGTCAATCATTTCCTCAACTCCTCAAGGGTACGTTGCTTTTTGGAATGAATATCTGAAGACAAGGGCAGAACCTACAGCATAATTCCAGGGCTGGCCAGATCCTCATGACCTGATGACCCATATGATCTACTGGCCATCCGTCGACTCTATAGCCTTGCCCAGCATGACATTAGTGGGTGCTGCTCAGCCATGTTGAGAGAACACGCCTGTTCAGAGGGGGGATGGATAGGGGACTTTTCACTTCTAGCCCCCTGCCTGATGTGATGTAGGTCGAGAACAGTCCTTTGCATTATCGTCCGGCAGGCACAAAGCAAGAAAAGGTAAGGAAGCATGTATCCGCTCTCACCTGACGCCTTGGATCCCTTGGTTCCAACCTCTCAGAGTCTCCATATGTTTACAATACCAATCAATGCAGGCTAACCTTCTTGACGTTTGGCGCCTACCTGATGGCTACGGTCAATAAATTCACGAACGACAACCTGTCATCTCGTCAACCATTCACTACCATCCGAGCAATTCGCCGCCCGGATTGCCGTTCAACGAAAGGTGCCGAGAGCGCCGCCAAGACACTCTCTGCCACAATGAGTCTTTGACATCAACTCCGTTGCATGACCTAAAGGTGTCCGCCACCTTCACCAGTCCACGATTTACGGTGTCATTCATTCGCCCTGATAGCTGTCTTCAGATGTACAGCTAGCGGTGATTTCGGCACCCCTCTGCCGATTAGTACCTCGACTGTTGAGCTCGCATAGGGCCCTAGAGATCTCGACCCCAGCCTTGGGGATGCCAGTGCTGGTCATCGAGCAGTTGTTCGTTCAACGTTGAGGACATATCGACGGAGAGATTAATCGACAGCAAGCCTTGAGCTGTCTCTTTACATAAGACTTACCGGCTTATACCTCACGGAATGAATACCAAAGCGCGTATTGCGAGCGAGAGAGATGTGTCTGATGCTTGACATGCCGGCGACTGACAAACGCGATGGAATCATACCGTGCTCCAGTGTTCGACGAGCCGTTGATACCTTTTGGCACCCTGCTGATGCTGCTGGTCGCCGGAGTGGGTATGCTTGTCGTAATCGTCTTCCGCGTCTTGTCACCATGTCCTTGGAGTGGTCTTGGGGTTGTGGCGAAATAAAAATAGACGAAAGAAACGATGAGGAAGGAATTGAAATTTGTCGTGAGCTAGCGCAGGATGGACTGTATCCAACGATTTGAGTGGATGGTGGCGGGGCGGGTGGAATTAAAGGCAGAAAAGGAGGTCGTGACCCAGAATCGTCCTCTCTTTACGAAGAAGTCATTGAGGACGTCTGTTTTGCGCGGCATCACTCTGGCGAGACTATCAAGAAGATCTAAGGTGGAGGGTCTATGTAAAAAAGCGTTCTGTATGAATTTACGAAGAATAATCATACCGACGGAATTAAAGCAGAACCAGGAAGCACGTTGCGTGCTCGTTCCGCTCGTACGTTGAGCAACTCACCGCCTCGGACCAGATTGCCGGTCAGTATAAGCCGGACTCCTTCTCGTGCGCCAAATTGTTGTCTCCAGGACTGGCGTCGTCAGCGATAAGGAGAACGCCGACGATAGCCACCAACTAAGGCGACAACGTCAATACGTTTGGCCTCGAATGAACACAAACGTAAGTCTTCACCTACGCCAACAGCCGTCCGCTATAGGTCATGTACACCAGCTTCGATGAGCTCAAGTGGCAGTGCAGTGACTTCCCTCCGGCCAATCACAAGACGCTTGCCTCCGAGTAAATTCGCTTGGAGCCCCCTACTTCTTTGGACTCGGATGAGCTTCCGGAATCGATATCGTTCTGTGACTTCTGGACATGCCAATCGACATGTTCGTGTGCTCCGCTGGTCACAGCTGTGGTGCCATTCGCGTCGACTGGGAAAGGATCCCCCTGTTAGTCTACGCCGTCAAGGGTCGCACGCTTGGATCCGACTGACTGCCCAGGATGCATGATCCTGGAAAGCGCGCCACCACGGTTCCAACGGACATCGAGAAGCTCAACGAGAATGACAATCTATGCTCTTGGCCACAGGAAACTTTTGTCTCAGACAGCTGGCCCGCGATAGAACACCCCCAAATGCGAGCCGTTCTCAAAAATCATGCAGCCGAATGGCTGTGCCCTTTTCCCAAGTGATGTGCTGTTTGCTTCCCTGAACCACCTTGGGGGCACTACCAGCAACTCCTCAGCACCCACACCTTCCAAGGGCAGGTGAAGTATAAGTCGGGTTCAGGCCCCTGACCCCAGCTCAGGCGTCATTTTCATGTCAGCCAATGGTCACTCCGGATTTTGATGAAGTTGTGTAAGACTAAAAGCAATGTTGATTCTTCCAGCCTCTGGCCTAGCAGCCCACGTAGTTAGCCCCTTCATCACACTCACCACTTCACTCGTTCGTTCAAGGCACTTATGCCATACCAAATGCAGCGAGTGCTTCCAGCTGTTGACAATTACCATTAGCTGGATGAAACACTAGTTTGCGAGATTAGTCTTGCGAGCCTCCTTGATGACCAGATGAACCTCGCACTCCTTTGCGACGCTCCTCGAGTGAGATCCGGGACTGGGTAGGGCTAAGTGTTTTGACGTATCTCAGATGTAGACGCTGAGGCTCAAGCATCTTCAGCGCATCCTTGTCCTGGAACATGAACATAGGACAGAAGTTAAGGATGATTAGGGCGTTCTCCCAGTCCTCCCGACGGCCACTGAGTGAATCACTGCTGCTCGTCTTCTAGGATGACGAAAGGCGCCCCCTGAGGATGTTCACTGCCGAGTGTACGGATGGAAACTGGATGATTAGGCGCGATTTTGAGAATGAATTGAGTTGGGGCGTCTGTGGTGGCGTGAATAGCGGTTATGAAAAAGAGCAAATGAACAGCAGAGGTGTCACAAGGCATGCCTTGGAAGTCTCCTCAGCCGCTCGATAGTGTTATTGATCACGAAGTCTTTAAGTGTGTGTGTGTGTGTGTGTGTGTGTGTGTGTGTGTGTATTTATTTAACGTCTATAGTGCTTTAGAACTGAGTAAAAGATACTTTAGTGTCTATCTATTCTAAGTATATATATAGATTAGGGTAGAATAATAAAAGAGATTTAAAAAGTAAAATAAAGTAAAGTCCTACTATCTTAACTTATTCTATCTTTATACTATATAGTATACTCTAATAGTAGATCTATAAAATATTAATATATTAGTTATTTTTAGGTTATAATATATTAAATACTTTAGAGGTAATAGTTTTAATACCTTATATATTATATAGAGTAAGTAGGGGATACCCTCTTATATTATATATAATATATAGGGAAGAAATATTTAGTATTAATATATATATTCTCTACCTACTCTAACCTATTAAGGTAAGGGGAAATATATAAGATTAATATTAGTAGCTTTAAATAAACTAATAAAAGTAGTACTAATAATATAATATAGTATATAAGTTTAGATTATAATTAGCCTTTTATATTAAGGTATCTATTTTTTAAAATAAAGAGAGTATATCTTTATATTAACTATATTTTTAAAGTAAAGGGAAATAGGTTTATATAGTTAAGTTTATAGTTATAATACAGCCCCCCCTACAAAAAGACTATAGCAAAATTCACCCTATATACAGGCATAATTCTAGAAACACTATATAGGTACTTTAACCTATACCCTCTACTAATTAAGGAAAACAGTATAGAAACCCTATATGTTCCTACTAGTAGGTAAACCCTCTAAATATTATAAAGTTGAACGCGCGCCCTAGCTAAATAGACTAGCAGAATAGTAATAGCGCTAGCTGCGCAGCGTGGGGCTAGTAGCGCTGTATATAGTGGGGCTAATTATATTAGGGCTAAATAGGTTACTGAGGCTCTTATAGCCTAGCTAATAATAGCTTCACTAAATCTTCTAGCGAGGTGCTGTGAATACTACTATATAAGAGATAACTCCTTAACTAAAGAGGTTATTAGAAGAGGTTCTTATAGCTAGAAGTATAAAAACTCTGCTATATATAGGGCCTTATACTTATCCCTCTTCCTCTTCTTCTTCCTTATCCTCAAACCTATATTAATAACTTATAACCTATAATAAGTCCTTTATAATATCTATATTATAAGAGATATATAAGAACGCTAATCCCCTATAAGGTATACCTTTCTATAAGTAAATAGCTAAAGGTATTACTATATAGGATAATATCTATATACTAAATAAAGCCCTTAAATTTAGTAAGTACTTTTTTACTAATTAGTAGTATATTATTAAAGTAGTAATAGCTAGAGCCCTTATAAATACCCCTAAAGGGGACCCTCTTTATATTACGATTAAGGTAATAAATAATAGCCCTAAACGCCTCTATATAGAGGTTATATACGTCTCTAGCTATCCTAAAGAGTAGCCCTTCTTTACGTAAGCCCTCTATAATGCTAAGGTAGAGGCAGCTTAGGCTTAGGTATAGGTATAGGTATAGTAGGGCTTATTAGTGAGTGCGCCTTATGCTAACTGATAGAGAGAGCGTTACTAATAATAGTATAGATAGTAGATGGTAAAGTAGTGATAGAGATGGTGTTTAATAGTAGCGTGGGTGATGCGTGAGAGAGAGGATAGGTTAATAGTTTAGTAGTCTATAGTAATTAAGTAATTAAGTAATTATAAACTATATTATTATTGAAGTGAAGTTAAAGATCGTGAGGTTATTAACTGATATATATATGTAAGTGCAGCTGTGGTTGGGAGAGGATTATATGACTAAAGGCTGTATATATTATCAGGAGGCGTAGAGTTAAGAGGGTCTGTTGCTCTAAGTAGGTAAAAATTACTATAAACAGCTAGAGGCCTAAGTTTATATAGTAATTAATAAATCTAGTTATATTTAGCTAATTTAAGCCTTATATAGGGGTTAGAGGTATTAAGAAGTTTAGGTAGAGTAGCTATATTATATAGTATATAATTTTATTACTATAGTAGTTAGGTGTTTTTAATAAACTTCTCTTAGTCTTTATTAAGTTATTTCTAGATAAATTTATATTAGCTAAACTAAAGTACTTTATATTAGTTCTTTCTATAAAAGAGTAGGTATATTAGTATCTTATATTTACTATAAATATAGTAGAGCTTTATATCTTTATATTAGAAATATTTATAGTAAATAGTAAAGTCCTTATAGTTACTTTTAGCTACTATAAGATAGTATAGGTCTTATTAGTATAGTGTTTATATTTTAAGAGTTAGTTTTAAATTAGTATATAACTTTAGTTTATTATAACTAGCTAAGCTATTTATAACTTATTAGATATTAAAAGTGTAAGTTTTTAATCTCTTAGTAAGTCTCTTTATATAGCTAAAAGTAACTATATATATAAAAAGATCTATTTATTTATACTTTATATCTTTCTTAGTAAGTTTATCTACTAGCTTATTTCTTTTAATATTCTTATATCTTAAGACCTATTAGATTCTAATTAGTATTAGTATTATTACTATAATCTTTTTAAAGTTAAGTATAGCTTCTTATAAAGAGGTAGTAGAAGCCTTTCTAAGGTAGTATATTACTACTTTATTATTAAAGTATATTATAATACTATTTATTAGGTTTAACTATATAGTAACTTATAATCTAGCTTTAATAGCCTCTATTTTAGCGTTATATACCTCTATATTTAGTAGTAAGTAGTAGCTTATATAGATAACCTTACTTTTGTGAAATATAGTATAGCTATATCTTATTTATATAGGTTATAATTATAATCTATCTATATAGATAACTAACTAGTTATTATTAAATATTTCTAGCTACTTCTAATACTTTATAGTAGCTTCTTCTTTATTTAGCTTTAGTAAGTGAGGTTTATTACTATATATTTATAGGTAGAAGATTAGTCTAAGAAATTTAATAATTTTTAGTAAGAGGTCTATAAAGTTAGTAGGTTATATAGTGTTACCCTTATTTCTCTATAACTTATAGCTAGCTACTTAAGTAACTAATAAGTAGTTTTTATTTAGAGTTTTAAGTTTTAAGAAGTATCTCTATTAAGCTAAGTTAAGGAGGTGTTCTATTAGTAGTATATTAGATTCTTATATAAGTATAGGAATTAGTATAGTTTTCTAAGCTAGTATATATCCTCTTATAGTAGTATTAAGTACTATTTAAAGTTTATTAATTTAGTCTTATAGGCTATATTATACTTTAGGCTATATCTTATTCTTCTATTTTATTATAAACTTATTTAGTCTAAAGTATTATATTTCTAAGCTAAATAGAGCTTTAGGGATAGCTACTATATATATTACCTTTCTTATAGTATAAGGTAGTATATTAGTATAGACTTTATTTAGGCTTTTAATATAGTTAGTAGTAGCTTATACTATATTTACTTTCTCTTTAATATAATACTTAAAGCTTAGTTTATTATTAAATTAAACCTTAAGCTATTTTATAGTAAGCTTTAGAGTAATTATATACTTCCTATAAGTAATTATAAGTTTATAGTTCTCTTTTTATTAAGAGAAATATTATACTTCTATTTTAGTAAAGTTAAAATATATTTTATACTACTCTCTAAAAGCTATAGTTTAGTTTAATAGTTTTTATATAGTGTTATAGCTTTCCTCTAAGGTTTTCCCTATATAGAGGATTCTATAGTTATCTATATAACTAAATTTATACTCTTAAGGTCTAATTTTATAGATTAAAGCTATATAGATAAAGTAAAGAATAAGAGAAATAAATAAGCTTTATAGTAGCTTATACTTAAGTAGCTCTATCTCTATAGTATAGCTTTTAAAGTATATTTTAGTTTATTTTTAAGTTATAAAAGACTTAACCTATCTAACTAGATTTAGTAGCTAGCCTTATTCCCTTATATATAAGTAGAGATAGGTATAAACTACTAAGTTAAAAGTACTCTAAATATCTATAGTAATTAAGGTATATATAAGTTATTTATCTATTACTGCCTTAATATTATATATAAGTAAGCTAACTATATCTATTTTAGATCTTTTTAGTAGTACTCTTATAACCTATAAGTATAAAACTTTATATTAAACTATAGTATTAGCTTTCTTCTTATTTAGAGTCTCTCTAAACCTTTATTAATTATTAATAATAGTGAAATTAAGTATTAGCCTTTTAGGGTACTAATATCTCTACTAACTTTTAGTATTATTACTACTTTAGTATTATAGAAGATTTTAAGGTGATATTTAATCTCTATATACTACTAGTAAAGTATAGTAATAGTATATTATAGGTATAGTTATACTACTTAAAGTATTACTATTATAATTCTATTAACTCTTAGTATAATATTACCTACTCTAAGTATAGTAGATTAAACTTCTTCTTATAGGATAGTATTATCCTAAGGAATAACTTACTATAATATTATTAGTATACTAAGGTTAACTTTAATATACTTAGTAATATATTTAAAGAGTTTATTCTATAAGAAATATACTTTCTTAGTAGGTATATAGATATAGTTTTCCCTATTCTATAGAGGAGGAGATTTAAATTAGGTTTTATATTTTACTTAACTTATAATCTTAAAGAGATTTTTATTATTCTTAATACCCTCTATTACTTTAACTTATTATATAATCTTAGCTTTATAGATAGCTTTATAAAAAAGCTTTTAAAGTTCTTTAATTTCTTCTAAATATCTATCCCTTCTTCTTAATATATAATAATCCTTCTAAAGGTTATAATATTTATTATTCTATTAGTAAATAGAAGTATTCTTTAGGTTTCTTTTTTTTCTAGCTACTACTAATATAGTATAGAAAATTATAAGAATATCTCTTATAAGTTTATTAAGATTATCCTTAGTTTCTAAGGATAAATTAAGGACCTATAAAAGGTCTTTAATCTCTTCTATAAAACGTATAATATAGTTTTTAGGTAAGTAGTATTTAGGTATATTAGCTACTTATAGTCTAATACTAAGATTTAGTATACTAGAAACTACTAAGATAAATATATAGTAATCTAAGCTTATATACTAATAGTTTAATATTTATATTTTAACTAATAGTAGGTTTATTATAATAAGGTTAAGAATATTTCTAGCGTTATATATTTACTTCTTAAGGTTATTTATAACTATAAAGTTATATTATTTAACTTAGTATTAGAACTATAATACTCCTATATTTAGTTTAGCACCTAGCTACTATACTAGGTATATAGTATTAAAGTCTCCTACTATAAATAACTTAGCTAGTAGGGTTTATTACTTAAGCATAGTTAAGATATATAGTTTATTACTATCTCTATAGATATTAAGGTAAAGAATATTATTAATAGTAAGTCTTATTATATCTTAATATAGCTAAGGTGTGATTTAAGTTATACTAAGATATTAGTGTGAATTTTTAATATATATAAGAACTTATAGATAATTATTATAATATATCTAGGTAAGTTTTAAGCTATATAGTGAGTATCTAGTAATTATATAAGTTTTATTTAGTCCTTTATTAAGGTTAATATATATAGAGACCTAGGGCTTCTATATAAATATTAAGTTAGTATAAGCTTTATACCTATATAATAGCGTAAAGCTATATATATCTAAACGTCTAGTAATATTTACTTAAAAGACTATAAGTCCTCTATTTATTTAGTGAGGAGGTAATTAAGGTTCTAAGCTCTATAGGAGTGGGGGTAGTACTACTTTTAGAGTAATCTTCTCTTAGAGTTTTAAAGATATTAGATTTTATTTCTTTAATTAGTAGTAAAAAATAGTTATAGCTTTATATCTTAGTTAGTAATATATATTACGTTTATTTTATAAGGTATCTTATAGTATTATTTTCCTCTATAACTTTCTTAGCTTTTATATTTTTCTAGATAATATTCTTCCTCTAAGCTTTAGTAGGATATATAATTTTATTATAGTCTCTTTTTAGCTTTAGTAGGTACTTATTATTAGTACTCTTATAATCCTCTTTATAATTAGTATATTAAGTTAGGAGTTAATAGTCTTTATATACTTTTTTTAAACTATAGTTATAATAGTATTAGTTCTTTTAGTATAGTTTAAATCTATACTAGTTAAAATACTTTAGGTATTAGTTAATATTTATTTTTAGTTTAAGTTTAATAGTATAGTTACTATCTTATAGAGTAAACTACTTAACTAGAGGTGTCTTTTTAAAAGTGATAATTTAGGTTTATAAGGCTTATTTATTAGTATAAGTAGCTATTATATATTTTATAAGCTTAAGTTTTAACTACTAGAGGACTTTATTAGTGAGGATTAGTTTTATATTAATAAGTTCTCTTCTAAAATTAGGGGTTATAGTTAGGATATTATAAACTATATATATAATCTATATCTTAAGTTATTTAATAGTACTTATACTAAGTAGTTTAAGTAGCTTAAAGCTACTACTAAGTATCTTCTATTAAGTTCTATTAGAGTTTAAAGTAAACGTAAAACTAGTTTAAATCCTAGTTATTTTTATAATATTACTACTCTATAATTTATAATATACTTTAATTTCCTTATAGACTATTAATAGGTATATATTTTTAGATTTAGTATCCTTTAGGATTCTAATAAAGAGTTTATTATCTATAGGTTTAATGTTTTTAAACTATTAAACTTTATTTTAAGCTATAGCTTAGCTTTAATTAAGCTATATATTATAAGTTACTATTAAGCTTTAAATACTCTATCTACTATTTCTATAGTTAGTATACTAAACTACTTCTAGCTAGGGGCTAATTAAGTTTCCTCTAATTCTAATATTTCTAATAATAAGGTTATTAATAAGGCTAGTAAATTCTAGTTATTATTTATAGAAGTTATAATAGAGAGCTATTATAAAGATCTTCTTAAAATATTTAGCTACTTTATAGTATTATTCCTCTACTTTTAGTATTATAAGATATACTTAGAGGCTATTAATAAGGGCTATTTTAATATAGTTAAATATATCCTAAAAGTAAGTAATTTCACTTAACCCCTATATAATAAGGGTTTAGCCTTAGTTTATTATTAGTCCCTATATAAATATATTATATATTACTTTTTAGTAGTTTAGTAATAGTAATATACTTCTAAAGATATCTAGTAATAAGTTTTATATAGCTTATTTTCTCTTAGTTTTAGATAGTAAAACCTCTCTAAGAAGTTATTAAGAAGGGTTTAAGTCTATAAGGGTAGTAGTATTTAGTAGTTATAGCTTTATAGGTAGTAGGATAGGTTAGAACTATATTACTAATATAGCTAGAGGCTTAGTACTAGCTATTTCCTTATCTTTAGCTATAGTTAAAGAAAAAGAAGAAAATAGGTAGTATTAGTATAATTAGTATAGGTTAGTGTAATACACTAATAGTATGTGCTAAGAAAAATATAAAGGAGGAGAAGTTGAAAAAGTCTTTAAGTGTGTACGGCTGGGAGAACATGGCGCCGCTAGAGATGCAATCCGCAGGCATAATGCGGATGTAAAGTTTACTCTGTCCCCCTCGCAATTGCTCTCTCAGGCCCAGCCCGGGAGGAAAATCCCTTGGACTCGGAAGGATTGAAATCCCCAACCTCCTCACCTTTTGTCTACCCATAACGAGCAGTTCACTATGTGCAGAACACTCGGGTGGCATCTTGGCGCGCTGCTCGAGTTGCAACATTTCTCCTCTTCAGACATCTGCTCAGGAATTCCGGGCGGGCTCAAAGCTAACCTGACCGTTGTCCAGGAAATTATTATGCAAAGACTTAATGTCCAATCAAGTTTCAAATGCGTTGAGCATCTTCAGACCTGATCATCTGTAATTCAACCGCTAACGGTCTTTTATGTTCCCCCCACGCACACCTGGCATCATTGAGCACCGCTTCATGATGGAGAGCCTATATAAACCGTTCTCCGTCACGGCTGACGTCACATATAGCCCGAGAGACATGAATTTGATACTAAACCGTCCAGAGTTTGAATTTAGTTGTGATATCCAATCGCTTAGGTGTGGTTATGTGGGTGATTGTGCTACAATGCCAGGCAAATATCATCAAGCTGAAAGCCGCAATTGACGAGATGAGAGGGCGCTTGCAGCTTGAGTGAGCTAGCTGCGATACCTCACTTGGGTGCTGCACTGCCTGGCTACGGGCTTGTGGTTGTTGTTGCAGGTGCTACTGCCAAAATTACATATTCCCGCCCGGGAAATTGAATCTCGATCATGAGGCGACTCGCCAGTGGTTCCAGAAGCCGGCATCACCAGTGGGAGGTCTATCCGAGCCAAATTCCTGGTCTCCAGAGGCCATGATCGTCGCTGCGACCGGTAAATAGCTGTTTGCACAAAGTTATTCGAGCAACCGTATCGGCTCTCCGCCACAGGCTTGGGGGCATGGAATAGCCCACGCATGGTTGGGCGTCGACTGCCTGGTGGCCTGCTGCCTTTTGTGACGTGGCTGACTCAAAAGTCACTTGTTCTTTGCCACGGACGAATATCTTCACCACCTTTGCATGTTTGCAACGCTTAAAATTTCCATGCACCAGGCAGACTTGTTGTGATCCTCAAGCCATGTGTGATACCCAAGCCATGTGTGATTCGACGGTGACCATGGTTAAGCCTGCAAAGTTGTCTTAGGCCAGACTTGCTTTTATGATTAGATCAATAGCATTTTTTCTCTTCCTGTCTCTATTTGACCTCGTCCAGCATGGCGAAGGAAAAGTCCCAAATCGCGCCTGAAGAAAGCTCTCGTTTCTTCTTTGCACGCTTCTCCAGCTGTCGACTCCTCGTCGGTGCCGATTCTTCAGAGAATCCAAGTTCGCACCCAATGCGTTGTTCTTATTATCGCGAGAACATCTCCCTTTTTTGCTGACATGGATATATCACGAACATAGGCGAGATAATCACCAAGAGTGCTGTCACGCTTCTACGTTACCCCTTTCACGCGACATTAGCTGAAACTTTGGTCGCGCCTATGAGGTAAGATGTATGCGCTGCTGAAAGACAAAGTCAGCCGTGCAACTGTGCCAAGGACCAGGTCTACAATTGCTGATCCGCTGTCCGGCGCAGACCATTATCAGGCGCTTCTTCTCACTTCTCAAAGGTGACTGGATTGTTTTCCTGTTCTTTTTCTTGGCTTGGTTTTTGCAATTGACGTGGAGCAACTGGCAGGGGTCCAGTCAGGGAGACGGCAATTGTGAAATCCACTGGCTGGTATTAGCTTGGCTAAAACAATAAAGAATGAAGACTACAGGGGCGACGGGAATGGGGCCCCTGGACATCAACGTCCCACACTAGCGGAGCTCAATAACACCAGGATCTCGATTGAAATAGTCAGTGGTCACCTAGCTAGTAAACATTTCATGCCTCCCATGATTTAGGACGTGGTTTCCCGGAGACAACGGCCAAGATCCCGGAGATCATGCATGAGTACCATGAACCGCCATTATCTGCCCAAGGCCCGAAGGATCTGCACAAGAAACAAACCATCTGCAAATGAACCGAATCATTAGTACAAGAAGGCCAACTACGGATGAATCACCGTCATGATGGGAGAAAATTGCATGCCAGCTGATTGGCACGGTGGTTTTGGTATTTAAGACCGTCTGCGAGCACCGTCCAAAGTCTTGATGAGCCCCTGGTTCTGTTTCGCACATCAGATGTACTTTGACGCAGTCATGGATGAGCTGGCTTCTGTAGGCTGCACACATAACATGGAAGCCGACGCGAAGCGGGTGGCCAATATCGCCTTCGCTCGGGACTCAAACTCGATCGACATACTGGGCCTTTTTGCAAATAAATAAAGCTTTTATAGTAAGCTCAGCAAGCAGGAACATTCAGGAAGGCTATCCGCATGCGGCCGATGCTCAGGAGGATTTCTAACTATGGAAAAGGGAAAAACAACAAAACCTAACCTACTGGTTAGACAAAGTCAAAACATCTTCGTTGTAGTGTTTCCAACCCCCAAGGCGGATTCAATTAGTTTTTCGAGGGCCAATACCTAGAACCAGTGCATTTCTGAATTGGACGATGTGCTGAAGTGAATCAATTTTGGCAAGAAAATGTCAGAGGCTGACCAAGTGGATAATATTCTTTTGCTTGGGCGTCCAACTCTCGCATGCCTCGCCGGCTAGGCTAGGGGTAGTTCCAGTGATTTTCCTTCATTGGAAGACCGATTAGACTTGAACGAGGTGCCATCTCAGCCAACATATCGCGTGCACAACTGAATGATGATCAGGCCCTGACAAATTTAAGCGTCGTGGGCGACAGAATAGTGAGCTGAAAGAGCCAAAGTCTGATATGCACAGGTCTGCGCCCCACTCGCCCAAAGGCAGGGAGATCCTTTGTCGGCAGTACAACTTAACAATCTTCGGCGCGAGGGAGTACTTTGGGAACCCAGGCTTGAAACGCCAGCTTCAAATACGAACCGGTTGGGGATATAGACTTGAAATTTGAACGTGATCCTATGATAGCTGACCTGAGACATGGTTACTGTGTAACCGTTGCCTTTTGCGCGGGATCTGTTGAAAGAATAAGCCACTTATATCCCTTTTCAAGCCGAACGTCGTTATCAGTCAGTCTTTTCGTGACATCTTGCGCAATTCCTCACTGGTAACCATTGGTGGCTCTGTGCCATAAAGTGCACTAGCGACGGAGCCCTGATGCTTATCAAATTCTGTGACACGCGCTTGAGAGATATCTAGATGCAGTACTCAATTGCTTTACCCCCAGACCAAGGCTCGCGCAAGACTGGTTATCCAATAAATCTAGACGCTTGCTCTACAGACCATGTTTGATCATTACGTGCGAGGACATTGGGCCATGGTACTGGGGAGGTCTGGTAGAAGATGCCGGCGTTGACGAAGGCACACCCAGTTCTGCATGTTTCCCAACTGCAGACTCGATCCTCACTCGGTCCAAAAACGGATCAACCACTGACAAAACAACAGACGTCCAACAGAAGCTAGGCTATTCTATTTCTGCCAGATATTTTAGACTCCTCCGTTCAAACATAATCAGACATGGTGCGTATGGGATCTCCATTTTCCGACTTTGAACTGAAAAGTAGCCTAAAATGACCAGGGGCTCCAACATATTGACATACGACATATTGACATAGAAATAAGGCTTAACATTCTGTTACTTTGGACTTTGTCCAAGATGAAGAAGCCCACGGACAAACATCCTGGTGGGACTTAGGCGCACGTAAGAAACACATAGCAACCGCTGCGACAGAGACTAAATATAGACAGGAGTACTCCAAAAGACTTCAGAACAGGGATGGTATGGGGCTTGAAAAATTGTTTCTCTTCACATCACATTAAGAAAACCTCCAGCCTAACTAGTATGGGGCGTCTTCGCATGGTTCACTTCACGCTATATCTTCCTTCATGTGGTAGACGGAGACTTCTTTGTTCCACCCGCGCTGCCAGGCGGATTAGCTGGAACAAATCTATCGAGCTAGGCTTGTCGTTTCGCATGCACCTGAGACACCGTGCGCATCCCTTTGATCTCAGTCTCAGTCCCCGCCACTTCTATACGCCACCTGTGAAAGGTGCAAGTATAATCTAACTTACAGCCTACGAAGTACACCCTTATATTCAAAAACACCTTGAGAAGGGGCATCTGACTTCCCTTCAGGATATTTGGATTCAGTGGATATCCGTCTGGGTTCCTCTGAAGCACGAGAAAGGCAAAAGGACACGAATAATTTGCAGACGCCAAAAGGATCAACGTTATTCCTGCAGATATTCAAACAGATTATTTCTATCACACTCTCAATGGGGCAATGTGGGACGGGAAGTATGTGACCGCTAATGATTCTAACGTATGGAAAGAAGAATATGGTGCTCTGGTATTTCTTGGCTTCTAGTGGCTCCTCAGATATCGAAGACCACTGGAGAGAGATATGAGCAAGTCTATTCGAAAGGCTTACTGGAACTAAAGACTTGAGTGATTATCAACCGGAGCAACAGCCTTTCATGTTCTATTCAAAGCCCGTTTCATACTGATTTGGTATACTTCATTACGCCCCTTCCCATTCCTCGTTCTGATGGGGTTTAGTGGATGATGATAAGATCTAATCTTGTTGCCGTTGGAATCAACAAAGAACTGCGAATCCAGCCGAATATAATGGCCTAGAAGTGTCCTCATGAGTCTCACTTTTGCACATATATAACTTGCATGTTATTTCTGTTCTTCTCACTCCCAACTTACCAGGCACCTTTACACGACCAATTGATATTTGAACAGTGGAGATTTCGTCTGCCGCTCCTCGTGCACTAGCAACACAGCTGCGTCTTACCTTCATCACCTTATCCAGCATCTACTTCATTCGCCCCAACGACCTGAAAGTCTCCAACGCCAACGTTTCATCAGATCGCGTCATCGTTCTTGAGACATCTAACAGGAGATGTTGTCCACTGTTTCAGGTGAGTACTGTCCTTGCATCTGAAATGCATCATCCAGTAGTGTCGACAGATGTTCAACTAACAAATTTACAGAACAGGAACGACGTGCTCATGCTGTTCTTAATGGCCTTGAAAAAGTCCGCAACGCATTTGATGATCGTCCCACTGAGAGGCTGCGTCTGGTTTGGCACGCCATCCTTCAAGACCTCCTCAGACTCATTTATCGATCGTGCGACAATCGAGGGGACGAATTTCTCGCCCTGAGAAGCCATATACTGTCTCTGAGCGTCTCTATCCTTGACGAGGGGACTGTGTTTAACGATGAGTTGAGGCGGAAGGTTGACGTGCTTTCTACTCTTGTAATTAGCTGGCTACATGACAGCATGGGCCAAGCCACCTCATTCCAGTACCGGAACCAGTGCTCTGTGGCTTTTCATTGTTGGTAATCGAGAGTTTTCTATTGCTTGGTTTGTGCTTTCTGCCTCTTTGCTGGCGTTGGGCTCCTCGCATTTGGATTTCGCATCTTACTTCTCATCTTTGCTTTCTCGTTGATTTTGGTCGCATGCCTGGTCAATAGCGCCTGGTGATATTGAAGGGCTTTTGAGAGGCGATAGCCCGCAGACTTAGATGGGAGAATTGATGAAACTTGTCACAAATTGATGAAAATTAGTGTGCGGAGTCTGGGCAATAGAATAATATTTCCAAGGGCAGAGCAATACACTCTGTCCGCAGCTTTACTTTCATATGGGTTTGATATGTTTGCCTTGTTTACTTTCAGCTTTTATATAGACTCATGCATGCTTGTCATCAGATAAACACCAGACGGTATTCACCATGCTCTGGTTCAGTAATAGCGATCATTAAAGCGACTACGTCAAGCGCACTGCAATGTGCAGAGAGGGCTAGTAAGCATCTGGGTACCCTTCGGGCTGGTAGTATTACGCGTGATGCAAAACGAACGTTGCACCAGAAAAGGCATGGGTATGGTTGGCAGTAAAATAAACCTGGTCTTACAAGCTTGTCCAGAAGATTTTGTAACTTAGAGGCGTCTTCAGGGCTCCAAGATATAAGAATAATCAGTCGCATCTGTCTTGTATAAGTCCAAGACGAAGTGATGGCAGTGGTATAGCTGCTCCAATAGGCTCCGCATAGGAAGCTCGGCGTTATTCCAGATGTTGATCATGTGAAACCGTGCCGTTTTCTTGCTGGAATCCTCAGTGCGTGCCTCGATAAGAGCAATACCCTTCTGATTAGCCGAGACTTGCGCCGAAGCTGGCGAAGAATCCCTGTAAGTCTTCATTTCTACAACTGTCGGTCGAAGACCCAAAGATAGATGATTACGAGTACAGGTTGGACTTGTGCCAAACCTAAATGACGGTCAATCGCATCAGTGGCAAAGACCTCCAGGAAACACGAGGACCAGCGGGATAGAAAACTGGCGGCTCCTGCTGAAAAGGCTATAGTGGAACGTGCCGTCCGTCTTGAAGCGCGTCTCCTAAATCGCAGGTCCCACAGTGTATCACAAACTCGCTGATCTCAGCGCTAGTGTGATGTGCGTTACGTCCCTCTACGTTATCCATGTGTTCGTCAGCCATGTTGTGGAAGCAAGCACCACAAAACTGTACGCGTTGGGCCGCCGAGACGTGTCTTGGAATTATTATATCTGGCATCTCCAGTAGCCCGATTCTTGAGAGTTTTTGTAAACAAGGCATGGCCAAGAGCGCTCCCATTCGGCAAACTGCGAAGAAAAGTTAGAGAGGAAGAAGGAAGAGCGTTCCCATCTAGTAAGTTAAAAGGCTCATGCTCGTCATCGGCAATGCCTTGACTGCTAACCTGATGCCTGGCCTTCTTCCCCTCTACAAGAACACGACCAAGTACTTCATCGTCAGAAATATCCGAACCAGACTTCTCAGAGGCAGATTCATACCCTGTTTCGTCGTGATCTTGCCGCGTCGTTGCTGCAATAGATCAGCGCCATCAACATCTGCATCGATGTCCTGCTTCTTCCTTACCGTTCTCTGTCTCTGGTCTTGTCAATATTGGCAATGAGCTTCTTGACCGGGTCTGGCGTGCATATCCACCACGTCGACACCAAATCGCCGGGTCATGCACTCGGAGATATGCTTGACTTTGAATGTTCAATACTGTTTCTGCTCATGACTCCAGACAGTCAGGCTCAGGATGAGTGACTCTAGTTCAGGCAGAGATATAGAATTTGTTAATAAGATATTGCGTTAATTGACAAATCCAAGTTCAGAAGGTACAGTCTTGCGACTGTTAACGTCAAGAAAAAGTCCATTGTGTGAACCAGATCTGCAACAGTGAATTTTGACAGCCAGAGGTAAAAGCCATGAGAAAGCCTTTCGAAAGAGCTGATTAAGATGACAACAATATGAGACTTAGATCCAGCAAGACCAGCAGAGACCTGAGTGCAAGATCCCATTTGACTTGAACTGACTGAATGGGCATCCAACGACGTATGAGGTACCCTCGCATTGCTCATAGTACCGAGTTCTGCTCCTTTTTCGTTCGTGAGGATGAGCAGGCCAAAGGCTGTTGTTCTTTTCTTCTCGTTGACATTGACACTGATCACGACTTCAGAGATGATCGATGGTAAGAAGTGCGAGTCAGCTTTGGACAAACCAGGGGTAGTTTCTGTGATGAACAAAGACAATCTCGAACTTCTGGAGCAGTTATCCTGTCCGCAGAGGAAAAAGAAGTTGCTGAAGATCAGTTTTGCGCTCTTCCAATGCGGGTCGACAAACTTCCACTTCCAATGGCCTTGGGATGAGGCTACATGCTTTTCCTTGCAACTGTGAGCCATCTTGCTTGTTGGGGACGTTCGCGGTCATGTTGAACAGTCCAGCGAAGCCCTCTCATGCCAAGTAAGATGAACTTGTGATGACGAGATCCATGAGTGTACGAGAGGTCGACATCATCTTGTCCTTCAATTGAAGAGCACAGCGAGCGAGAACTTTTCTAGAAAGGCTGGCCTGGTATTGTAGATTTCTTATCTTGTTTAAGAATCGCCGCTAAATCAAATGTTCTTGCCCTTCGATGTCGGCAGTTTTCTGACTTATGCTACTAAGGTTTCGCAAAGCCTTACATACAGGTCTAGTCAAAAGCCTCCCTTATGTCTACTAGCAGCTCGCAATATCTAGGCAAATATAATCAGATCTGATTAATAAAAGTCTTAAAGATCTTGCTCTCTAGTCTCCCGCGCTTCGCTATGATCTAGTACGCGCTAAACATAGTTCTAGCTAAAACTTGCTAGTGCCGAATTGCTCACAGCATCACGCAAAAGACGGTTCGACCACAGCAGGTCAGGCAAAAGAGGAGGAAAAAAAGAACACATACAACACCGGGCATTCGCCGGTCGTCACCGACCCGACTACTACTCCAGCCCTCATTGGCTTATCTATGGGAGAGCGGACGGGATCCCGAGTTTTCCAATGGGTATGGTCGTATGTGCTCATTTGCGCAGCATACATCCATTATACAGGGTCTCTCGCTTGTAAAAATATCTCCTGTACAGAGTCAGAATACGAGCGACTGACAGGTGAGAGAATAAGTGCGAAAAGCCGCTGTGACGCGACCGAAACCGCAGGAAAATGGCAGCCGAATAATGACGGCGGTAGCAGGGAAATTGAGAGAATTTAGGAGCATCTGTGTTGCAAGCCCATAGCTACAATGTCAGCGAAGCCAGCCCAGACGACGTCAAAATCCATAGAGTAAGACGGAGCTGTAGATGGGTTAGATATCGCAAGATAGCCAGCAAGTGACAGATTGTGCATGCTTTAGGCGGTTCAAGCACAAGATAGGCAGGCCATCTAGGCCGAGGGATGCCCGCATGTCCTCAGCCAAGGAGCTCGTCCATGTTTTTGGCCATAATTGATGCTGGGTAAGTCCAGACTCCACTCTGGCAAAGCCTGGCTGCCTGGGCCGGGCCGAGCCAATCTTATATCCCCATTATGGACTTTCCCGTGTTGATGTTACTCTACTGGCCAAGTACGGCGGCAGTGTGAGTGCACTTGATTTTGCACTTATGCGGTTCGCCTGCCTTGGCCGGTGGCTGAAATTCGTTCCAATCTGGGACGCTTGTGCTCCTCGAAATGCTTCCCATAGAGACCTCTTCTTTGCAGGTTATTGCGGGGCATATGTGATGTCTCAGCTTCTGGTGCTGCTTGAGTCGGCCTGGCTGCCTTGACTTGTCTCTGGTATTTCCTGCATGAGAGAGAAGAGCCTGAAAGCCCATAGGGAGAGAGCTCGAGGAAGGCATGTGTAATCGAGCCCTCGAGGTCTGGATGTCAAGACAAGTCTTCAATCAAGCTTGTGACTGTAACTGACAGAGATTAGTCCGGATGCTTGAACTGATGTTATGTCATCCAAATCGAGTCAGCCTCTGTATTCCGGCCAGCCTGTAAAGTGTGGTGTGCATTGCTGGTTATGGTAGATATTTATTTGTTTCCAACTCAGGTCATTCTTCAGGCTGATGGGCGTCTTCTAGGTCTTAGTCGTTGGCCTTGGTGGTGTCTGTCCCCGCTTCAACCGCAAAGGCTGAAGTCCCCTCATGAATCTGCTCAAAGACATCAGGATGATGGAAGCTGAACGAAATGCGGCCGATGATGGCGGTTTTCTTGAAGACCAAGAGAAGATGGACGTAGCAGAAGGATGAACCTCTCCTGATTCCAGCCAGCAGACGATCCAAGCCAATGGTCGTGCTAAAATGCATCGTGGGGAAGACAGAATAGGCATCTTGGCATCTGCTGTCTTGCATGCCTTCGCGATCTTTCGGTTACGAAGGGCCGGGTCAAGTCAGCAGTTGTGCGTGCAAAGATTATAAACGCAGCCGTTTCACATCTTGCGGGAGGGTTGGGTCTTTGAAGAGGCAGAGTTGCCGGGGCGCTAGAATCACTAGGATTATGGAAGGTCGGGATCCAGAATTGAGATAGCAACAAAGCTTACGCGAAGCCTTGGGCCAGGGCGGCCACGATAAGTCGAGAACGAAAACGACGCAGCTGCTGAACGGACGAGATGGAGGTTTCGTCCCAGCAGGGAGGGATGCAGTTCTCGACAGCGCGACAGCGTAGGAAAAAGACCGAAGACTGGCTCATTTATCCATGACAGCCTGGAAGCAGGGGATCCTGAGATTGAGAGGGCGAGGGCAAATCTTGTCGAGAGGTTTGCGAACAGGAAAGCCTGGCCCAACAAATGTCAGAGGGAAAACGGCGAAACGGAAAGGTGCACCAGGACCACCTTCAACTGCTTGGATGTTGGGCATTGTACCGTGTGTGTGACTGAGGACCAGCTGTGCTCACTGTACCTCGACAATTACATAATAGTGACGTAGCGTTCTGGCTTTTTTTTCGCCAGAACACTACGTCACTGCGACAGCGGAGACAGCAGGTGTCGTTACATAATCAGCGGCCCGCCTTCCAGTGGTACCCAACTGAGAGATTACATAACAGTGACGTAGCGTTCTGGCTTTTTTTCCGCCAGAACACTACGTCACTGCGACAGCAGAGACAGCAGGTGTCGTTACATAATCAGCGGCCCGCCTTCCAGTGGTACCCAACTAAGAGATTACATAATAGTGACGTAGCGTTCTGGCGGAAAAAAAGCCAGAACGCTACGTCACTGGTGCCCCACACGCTCATCTGATTGACTGATTGCTGATGTTCCTTGGGTCTTGCACCGTCGCCCCAGCTCTCCTCACGACACAATCGAGCCTGACCCAGCCCGCCTCTGCCCTCCGTGGCCGGACTTGCGGCAAGCCGGCGCCGTCATGGATGTTTCCCGGCAGTAGCAGACTACAGATGCGACTGCGTTCGCACAGGCGGACCGGATCGTCCCGATCGCCAGAAGCTCGGAGGGATGCATCTGGACCGCACAAACAAAATTCTCGGCCGAGGGCGGAGATTGGCTTCGCTGACGGCAACCCGGCAGCCCGGTCTAACATTACCACACCAATTTCGCATCACTATTTTTGGGAGGACTTTTCTGCTGTCATGTCAATCGAACCTGAAGTTGATACGATGAGGCCTTTTGGGGGTCGTCCGAGCCTTGAGGTTGATGTGAATTCACTACCGCTGGAGCCCAGAGTTTGGGCAAGGTAAATATTGGTTCCTGGCGGGTTATCTGAGGGCCAGCGTTGCAAATGTGACCAAGCCACCGAGCTGATTTGTTGCATTTCAGGTGAGATCCTGGTGCAACCCGCGTTGCAAAAGCATTCCCATGGCGGATGTCAACATCAAACCGGCACGAGATCCAGAAAACGCTCACGGAGATCATGAAGAGGGATTCGGGAATTCCGGGGGCGAAAGGCTTGAGAAGGCTGATGCGAGAATTGCGGTATGTTCAACTAGTAGTTGTGACACGCAGGCGAGCAGATCCGCGAGCGTCCGCCGGCGTCAAGTTCGGCAGCCTGTGGATGTCAATGATCTATCCGTGGTGGAAGCTTTGGTACATCTGTTCCTCCGATGCCGCATACTTTGCCCTCTCGAGGAGCCTCTAGCAGCGTTGACGTTCCTTAAATGTTGGACCAATGTCTACAGCGCGCCTCCATTTCTCGACACTCCGTAACGGAGCGATAGCAGGTAAAGGGGCTCCCTGTACCTAAGCATTCAGCGCCAAATTCATATATGTGGCGACGGCATCGAGATAAGCTGGCGGTTTGAACTTTTCTTGATGGGCGGGCCGCAACGCCGAGATGCTTATTATCATTGCCGACCTTGGTGGTTTTTGCACGAATGAGGACGTCGGAGATCTCGCAGGCTTTGGCCGGGCCTGACCCCGCCTGTTGGTCAATTATAGCCTCCTTCGAAACACTGCTCGTGGGGAAGATTCATTTTCATCAAAATGGACAGAGAGGGTGCGATCCACAAACCAAAAACCTTCCCAAGGGTACCGGTTAAGCAGAACTATTGGACCATGCGTGGGCCCCTCCAGACCCCTGAAAAGATTTCCGGCAGCATTACGTCTGTGATAATAGTGAAGCACGATGTCGCACACATCTCCACTCCAAGTTGAGACAAATAATTATTGCGGCATCTCCCACAACAGAAACGACAGCAACATCGATTAGCATACGCACAGCCTCCACGTCCACGACGCAGTGACCGAGGCTGGAAGCATCGTTGGTCTCTCGCGGGCCAATGAGACCCATCGGAGAGCGGGAAGCGGCTGAAAGACCTGCTCTTCGATTGACGAAACAGAGCATACCGGCTCGTTTGTAAAGTTCAGCGGTTTGGAGAAGGCTGCATCACCCATGCCACATGGCGAGGAAGAGGCGACCTCCTCAGATGTACCCATGGCTTCATCGGCCCTCTTGCTATTGGGCTTTGTCGCCGTCCCATGGCAGGACACTGCCACAACGTTTCCGAGGATAGTAGAAGACCCGAAGACCTCTCTTCATAAGCCAGAAATGGGTTGTCCTGGTGATGAGGATTCCGACAGCAAACTTGGGAAGTCTTTATGTCTCCGCAATGTCTGACGGGTGCACACTTAGGCGCACAAGCATTTGCAGCATCTTAAACAGCAAGTAGAGCAGTCTGAGACACCAAACTAAGATCTGTGATAGAGACAAAAGCAAGCAGATCTTCACTTGCTTTCTGGCGGGGAGAAGCAGCATATCCCAAGCGGAGGCCTTGCGTGGAGAATTCAGATTTCATCACGAAATCGATGTTTTGGGGCGAGTAGTATCGATGTGGACAGGCTGAGATGGCCATTGACGTTCAGTGATATGCAAGGAGAGACAGTTGAGGGAGAGGCTACAGTTGAGGGAGAGGCTACAGTTGAGGGAGAGGCTACAGTTGAGGGAGAGGCTGGGAAAGGCTTGAGGGGGGACATAGACGCCGTCCCTCAGCTGCATTCCGAGATTGTGGTGGAGATGATGGACATATGCGTAGCGATGCACATTTTACCCGAGACCGAAGGCGGAGAAGACTTGTACCATCATTACCATTGCTGAAATCTCGTTGAATTCCTCCATCACTCCCGTCGCACATCTTAGAGTCAGCTCTGCGTGAGTATCCGAATTCTTCGCCACTGACAATCAGCCATATCGCCACATTCTCCATCAGCATTGCATGGGACTTTCATTGCCACTGTAATCAAAGAAGACAGTAGGTATTTCCGTGTACGCCATCTTTGTCAAGGTAAACTTCATTCTTGACGCCGGTCTTTATTCCAGGACTCTTTAACCCCTTGGTCAAACAGGCTTGACGCTAGGACTCAATTGAGAGTCTCCAGAGACTCGAATCTTAATAGAAGGGTTTTTGAGATGCAGGCGTCGACGACTTTCGACAGGTGATCTTGCCCAAATCTAAGCCACGGAGACAGAGATGTGGAACGTCTTTATATGTCTTCTACCATCGCCCAACATCCCTATAGACCACCAAAAAGTTCCCTTTTGCTCGTTGATCAGAGCAGAACCTAAGGAGTCAGAAGGCTGATTGAAAGCGTCCTTAGGCTTCATCTTCACATCTCAATATGAGTCTATTTTTACTGTGATATTACCCATACGAGTGGCAGTGAAGGTTTGAATCTCAATTCCCACTGTGACTGTTCCCTGAATGATCTAGTTGTTCTGGCGTAATGAATAAATGACGCTTATAGATAAACCAACTCCTTGTCATCTGATCGTGCAAAAGACCAGGTAGACGTGCCGACCCAGCTCTACAACCCGGACGTGGTCACGAAGCGCGAAGGTACCGAGAAAAAGTCCCTCATCAACCTCGACGAGGCAGACAAGCAGGAGCTACGCCGTAAACAGTCCGTAAGATCGGCGCAGTCATTATATGGCGACGAGAAGGCCAGGAAGGACAAGGCCCCGCGAAGAGGCATAAGTTGCCGCGGCTGGCATCACCGCCTACGGGCATGGCAGATGCCAGTTCCATCGAGTACATTTCAACGCTGAGAGAAATATACAGAGTGGGTATTTTCCATGGAAACTCTGTTTGTCCACAGGACTGCGCCAAAGCCACATTACCAAAACCTTCTTTCATTCCCTGTGATGGGTTACGTCCGCTGTTGTGCCTCGGCTGAGTTCATTGGGCTTTAAATGAGCCTGAACTCTGCTCGTGTTGATTGCTGTTGCCTCGCGAGTCAAGTCTGCATTGATTCATACTACTGGGATCACCACGTCGACTGAAAGACGTCCCTAGGATGGCCATCTGTCATGGGGCGCTCAAAGCTGTCGGTACAGATAGCCAGTCCACCATCTGCCCTGCCCATGTCAGAGAAGGCGGCACTGGTGCTCAGTATGAGCGGAGAGCCACCCAACGCTGATTGAATATCTCAATGTCTGCAATGTTGCCTCTTCACTTTGTTGTGGCACCATGAGTCAATAGCACAGCCCGTAGTCGTCTCAAAGTCCCGAGTCCCAACTCCCAGCTCGTATCCCATCGACTGCTGCATGACGCCAATACATTTACTTTACGACACTGGATATTGTTTGCGGGTGAATCTGGACACACACTTTCAAAATTGCAGCGTCTCATGTCCCGCCTCGGGCCACAAGCTTTGTCTCTGCTCCGTATATCTGTTACATTAGGGACATGGCCTGGTTTCTGCTAATACGATAGGATGCCAACCAAGTTGACCTCGTTGCACGATCAGCACCATTTCAAGGCCATACCACCGAAATGCCCCGTGAGAGTCATATGACAGTCAACAAGGTGCTCCTCCAGGCGGAAAACTGCGAAGAAGAAAACTTAGAAACTGCGAAGAAGAAAACTTAGAAGGGAAGAAAGATGCGTCGTCCTCTATACGCACCACCTCATGCTCCACAGGTCTCCCATGTTTTCCCAACTCTGTCACGCAGCGCGGGCAACGTGATCTCCCGCTTCAGCCACGATCACTACGGCCAAGCCAGAAGACTCGCGAGACACAAGAAGATGGAACGGTCCTTTTCGTTACAATAGACAGTGGCCTAGAGGCCTCTGCGTAATGTTGAGTATACTGGATGAGCAACATACTGGCTCATTGCAGGGGGCGTACTTTTACAAATCTGCGGTATGAAAGCATCCGCTTGTTGTGATGATGCCTGTGTGGCGCTCTATAAGATGCCTCCGTGCGTTTGAAGCTTTCTCTAGTTCCAACTAGCCTTCCTGCAGCTTCTTATGAAGTGAGGTGGTAACCTATCGTACCTGATTTAGGCAATAGACAATCGCTCCCATCCGTCATCCGTCGAACTACTGCATCTCAATACGATGTTTCAACCATAAAGCAACACTCCTAGCCGGGTTGGGAAGATGAACTGCAGTTTGAGGCTCCCTTGCTCCCAAACAAATAACCCCTTGTAGAGACACATCTGGCTCAGCCGAATTTTAAAACTCCACTGTCTTCGCTCTCTTAGCCCTTCGTGTTATGTCGCCATCGGAACCCTCGTCGGTGACGGAAAGGACCTTCCGCTTTTTGTTGTTGTTGGTGGTGTTGGAAGGGGGAATGCCTCCGCCCTGAGAAGACCCTCCGCCGCATGAATCGAACCAGCCCGCGAAGTCGTCCCCATCTGAAACGTTTCCATCCAAGGACGACATTTCAATGTCGGAAGACTCGGGATCAATGTCTTCGAAGTTTGACATCGGCATCTGGTTGTCAGATGATGTGGCATTGCTTGTGGATCCCTCGACTCCAGTGGTGTTGTTCCGGTCCGATCTATCCTCTTCTGGCCATACGGTACTGCTGGATGGACCGTCGTTGTTATGTGTGCTGGCATCGGTCGAGACACTGTCAGGATCAGAAGTGAACCCAGTCGAATGGGTGATCTCGGTTGCAGCGTGGGTTCGAGTTTGTTGTTGGCCACCCCACAGGCTGGCTAGTTCGCGAGTCAGTTTCAGGTCGGCTAGACCAACGAAGTCTCTTCCAGCGTGGCGCGAGTTCGATCTTCGACATCGGCGACTTCGGCATCAATTACTTGATCCGTCATGTCGAGGTAATCTTCGGAACTAACTATCGCAGAGGTGCCCATGTTGCCGTGCCGCATGGTCTGCGCGTTGAGGGCGCGGCTTGGATGTTCGGGGTCTGAAGTCGCTGGTTCAAGCCGGAGTCGAAGGGAGCCACGATTTAGACGATGGACCAGGATGATGAATTAGACTTGCTTCGATTGCGGCAACGCGAAAAGACCCAACGCAAAAGGTGCATCAGACACCACTCTCAACGCAAATAGGGAGCCTTCGTGAGGAGGTTGTGCACTGCTAAACGGTGTTCAGACAAACAAGGAAGGGAAAGGGATTATTTTGGTGTTTCGGACAGGCGCATGGCGGACAAGACTGGCTCCTGCCTATAAAATAGCAACAGAACCATCCCAGGCAGGACCGAAAGGCATGTCGCTTCTTTTTTTTTGCAACATGAATGGAGTCATCGTGCAGGCACCGGTGTTCGGACTTGCCTCTCCCTTTCGGTTCCATTTCCGTCCCAAGCAATCGGCCATTCCGCCATCTGGCCGTCATCCTCCCGCCACGTTGACCTGAGCGACTTCATCAACGTACCGTACTATCGCCTTGCACGCCTGACTCCAACATTTAATTGTCGAACGCCCGCCCGATGCTGATTTTGGACGTTGCAAGCAGCACCTCCTTGAAAACGTCGACCGAAGTAGCACAAGCTCCTAACATCAGTCAAGCCTCAACCTCTCGACGCCACGTCGCCGTGCTATCCGCACACACCCTACTGACTCCCCGCGACAAGAGGCTTCCAAAACAAAACATCCAAAGCTGAACCACAACGTTGGCAGAAAAAGCCGAGGAAATACCACGGAAACAGGTATGTCACTGCCCGGCTTGGGACCAGACGCCGGCAACACCTTGATAACCTGCTGACTGGCTTCCACCCAGGACCACCAAGCCCCTTCAATCTGAACTCGACCCATCCTCAGTTTACAATGGAGCATATGCCGTCAATCTCTGAGGAGCTTCGCAGGTCGCCGAGTCTGTGTTCCGACGTACTTCCTACCAAGCAGAAGGCCGGCACAACGAGCGATTTCCATCACCATAAAAGCTTTTCAGCCTCCAGGAGACGGAACGGCAATTCAGCCGCTAGCCTGCTGCTGGTGTATTGTAAGATCCCGCTCCCCAGGCCGAGGTCGAGAAAGCACCGCCCGCCGTTCCCTTCACTACACCCCGACCCAAATTATTCAAGAGAGTTGACTCCCGACCCTCAGATACATACACTGCGAAGCCACTGGCCTGAGCACTGTTTACTGCTCTTACACTACTGCTAAATTTCCCCACTAGGTGGTCTCAAAACGTCCTCGATATTCAAGAGATTCGACTTCACTCCTGAAAAGAACCGCGCCACTGAAGTTCCCCATACGATCGCCAACAAGACATGCGCCCCTGATGGGGCTCAGTACACCAATCTCGCCGAAATTCTCGGAAACAAGATCGCTCGGAGAACTGAAGATAATCAGGTTGAAGGCCTGTGGGGCCCACCGACGGGGCGCGCAGCCTATTCTGGGCGGCGCGATTATTGAAGGGCGTGTTCACGGCTGCCCGACTCCGCTGTTGAAGCAGTGGATGTTGTTCTGTGGACTCATGGGATTTAGCTAAAAATGACAAAATTATGACAGATATCCAAATGTGAATCATGTTCCACGAGCTGCATCAATCTTCTGTCAGCTCACCATGTCCGGCCATTACTCAATCTGATTGATTTCCTGCTGCATGATCCGAGATCGCTCGTGCCGAGCCGATTGGTCTCAGCTATCCTGCCACAATTCTGCTTCAAGCTCAGACGCATTCGTATTGATTGAACAGGGCCAAACAAGCACTCGTGCGGATGAGTTCAAGAGCTCGGCCCTCTCGAGCTATCTGTCACCGGGCTACGCAGAGACGCAGGTATCTAGTGGCAAATGAGTCTCAAACTCAATTATAAAGAGTATTGTTCCGCACTCTTCACGAGCAGCAATGTAATCATCTGATTGACGAATTTGAGGACGCCCAGAATAGAATTCAATCACACAACGGACATACTCGCGTATTTCATAGGTCAAGCGCAGGTGAAGCAAGGACAATGTGATTTGTAGTACGAGACCCAGCTATCATCGCACGATGGCTGCTTGATGATAAATAGCACACTCTTCTGCCCCCCTTGCATGCCTCCATGGAGCGGGCATGGTCCCTGGTGGGCTGTTGGTTCAGGCAGATGACAAGGCGCAGCTGTCGGTCTGATACCAAGCCAGTCCGAGGGTTCCTGTACCTTTCTTCCCTTCTAACCTTTTCCATCGCAGTTTGCCGCCTGGAGGCGCACCTTATTGATTGCCGTATGGCTCTTACAGGGAAATATTCGAGTCCCAGGGCTCTTCCCTGGCGTGGCTGATGACATCAAAAATTTCCAGCATCTCCTAAATCCCAGGAAAGATATCTTGAGCAGTGGTAATCCCGCTCTTCAAGGAGCAATTGGGCCGCTTTGATATGAGACTGGTTGCTGCATTGACATCATCGACAAGTCTGCCTGTGTCTAGCAGGAAGACATCGCCACTTGGTTACTGATGATGTAGTTGGTGCTGTTTCCTTCGCTGGTTGAATAGTCCTCGGGGATGTGGCGAAGAAATTCGGGAAAACAACGTTGACGCCCGTTGCGCAACCTTTTTTGGTTCAAAGGCACAGCGAACGAACAGACAGCCCTTGTAAATCCAGGGTTCTATGAACGCGTGAGCAGTCGTTCAACTTTCATAAATCTTGGAAGGTCAAACTACCCCACAGACTGGCAGGACTAAAAACCATATCAACCACAGGCCGTGCGTCTGGTGTCAGAGGAAGCCCGGAAATGACGGGGGCCTCTCACAGCTCTTCGAGTTGTCTCAAAAGACGCAGGTTTGCCAGACGTCTGTAGTGTGACGCGCAGCTTTGACTGAATATAACGCGAACATGGCGAATAATTTGTCCTAGAAAGGATTTCCACGAATGCGTGGAATGCTGAGATGGAAATGCGGCTAAAGCGGGTAAATCGATGGGTTTGACCACACCCATCATCTCAACCATTCACATCAAATAGCTTCAGATGAGCGGAAGTAATGTGATCGGCGACATCCTCCCTGTCCCGTCATGCTAAGCAGGCGGCTGTCACTGACGGTTTCCCGAGGCCAGATCTCCAGTTTGAGAACCTCATGTGTTGAGTATCGCAGCTAAATGAATGTCGATATGCAAGTGACGCGACTTGATTGAACCTATGGCGTCGGTTGCAAATGGCAGCATCAATTCCATGGCGTTGTTAGATGAGCGTGCAGTTTCAGATTTGAGCTGCTAGTCGCTCTTGTGGGGAGAGCTATCGTCGAAGTGTCGTTGGAATTTATTAGCCAGCTCTACGAACCCATTCATGACCAAATTATGAGCCCAAACTGAATCCTGCGCAAGTGCAACGTCAGAAGTTCCGGCGATAAAAAAGCTCGTCCCGTGTAACGAACGACCAATTTGAATTCCAGTCTTCCTAGCCTACTCGCCATGAGTTAATCGTCTCATCTTCACCCAAGGCTGTCATCAAGATTAACACGTCCACCCTGCGCGCACATATTGCAAAAGAAGGCCACGTTAACGTGGGTGTCCCAGTCGTCTTTGATACTCCGAGTACATGGAAGTCAAGCATTTGAACCAGCGCGCCAAAAGATCCATTGCGTTGCGCATCTTCTCCTCCCCAAAGTCGAATCGAGTCTCAAACTCAATAAGACCGTCCCTCAGGATACAAAGATACACATTTGCTAACGTTATGCTCGTATCCATCCACCACAGAAGCGCTTCATTTGACCCGCTTGGTGCTGCAATTGCAAGGCACTCAGATTGTCCCGCAGGCCACTTCGTTTGTGACGGCGACGTCGGGCATGGAAGGTCAGACATGGAACGGTAGCAGCTCTCAAAGATTTGGAGGTACTTTGTTATTCCGTCAACAAGGCTCATGCACAATGTAACCTGCGTCTGCAAAGGTTCCGAGATGAAGATTTGGAGCTTATTAAAGTTGAAGTTGACGAGGCTCAGCCAGAACTCCGGGGCTGGTACTTGTGGGCTCGAGCCTAGCGGGTTTGCCGTCATGGCGGTGATTGGGATGGAGGGCGGCATGATTAAGCTCGGGTCTGCAACTCCCGCATTTTCGCGGTCCTGTTGGGAATTGTATGGTTAGTAGAGCCTGGGAGATATAGCAAGGGATGGGCTTACCATGATTGACTTCTCCTTCGCCTTTGATGTGTGTGGGAAACCGAAAATGCCTACTCAAACCGCTGGTCGAGCGAAAGTAAACCAACACAAATGTGATGTGATGACACCTGACCCGGCAACATCGGCCCTCTGGGCTTCCCCGCGCCCTGCATCGGAGCTCTTGTCCGCCTCCGTGTGATGACCGGGGTCATTGTGGGGCTTCTCCGTTCAGATGATCACGGCAGGGATAATGAACTCGGAAGCGATCGGTCCAACAGCAATGTACATGATTAGGTCGCAGGGGTTCCTCTGCAGTCAGCAAGAAGGGCCCACATTGGCCATATACACAGCAAGACTGAAAACGGGTAGAAGGGCGTCTGTTTGAGTATGGTCATCTACCAAGTGGCCGACGGCGTGTTGAAGCTGCATCGGAAGAACGTGTCGACTAGTAGCACAGCCTGATGAAATCTTTTGAAAGAATGCATGTAAGAAACGGTCACATGGAGACTTTTCCAATGCTAGCTAGTAAAGTTGTCGTCGCCAAAGATTTGTTGCATTCCGTCATCATGAACGGCCGCTGAGGAGCAAGCCGCCATCATGACGCCGCTCGAAAAGTGGATCAACCCGGTGGCGGAGACGTCTGGCAACGAGTAAAGGTTGCATCAGCCCGGAGGACTCAGGAAGCGGCCGCTCGCAAGGTATGATAGATTTATTCAGGGCAATGAAACTCTTGAATTCGGTGAAAGCCGTCCGTTTCGTCGACTACATCTTAAGTCCAGCCCGCTTGCTTAAAATGGGACGTATGTTGCGGAAAATATGGCGGCCGGAGGGGCGTGCAGGGAGCGTTCCATATCTATTCTCTTCAGATTGAAAGATAATCCAGTGACATCTCTGAGGTGGGGATTTGAGGGGGGATTTCGGTACCATTTCCGCAGTTCCCGTCATCGCTGGTCAAGACGCCAACACAATTCCCCCACAGGGCTCAAGCTGAAATCATCATCGTCTCGTTATCTGACTACTCTAAATTCAGTCCATTGCGTACTCAAACAATGAAAAATAGAGTGCAAGAATGCTTACAAGATTGCATACCGATCTGTCTGCTATGGGTTCGAATCCAGAGGGGAAGCGGTGCCCGCGTCGCAGGTCCATCATTCCTACACAGTCAAGTATTCCAGATACTAGATGCAGTATCCCCCAATGCATATTTGATTCGGTCCGTGGCGGGCGTCGTCCAGCATGATATCGAAATGCAAGTTGTAACTCCGAATGAAGCCCCTTTCCTGGGTTCTGCTGCAGATGTCGCTGGTATGTCACTTCTGATTTTCCGAAAGCCATCTCAATGTTTATCATTTGGTCATACAACACAGGATTTCCGTGCTCTTGCTTTCCGCCGTGCTTTCAGTTCGTCTTCTCATTTATTCCCTTTCTCTTAAGAACTCTTCTATTGACGAGGCCGCATGATCACTGCGTCTCACTTATAGGAACGCCAGATGGTGACCTTCTCTTAGTTGCTCGGCTTACCATAGGGATAGAAGCCTGGTACCAACGTTGCTCGGATGGTATCGAATTCTGGGTTTGGGGTTGACAACTCCAAGCTAAACCCAGAAACACAGCTCCTCCATGCTGTTGAGATAGATCTGAACCATGAACAGACTCGATTTCATGATCAAATTACACCAAGATGCTTTGGATTTCTCCTCATCTCCAGCTGCACATTGAGTCCCTCCGCATCTCTGTCAAGGACGGCGTTTCTCCCGAGGACTTGGATCGATGATGGAAGGTGACACCCGAAATGTCCAAGGACGAATTTGGTGCGACTGTCCACGTCAGCGCCGGAGGCTCGGTAGCACCAGCAACACAGTGAGCAACTTCATGCGACAAAATCATTCACATTGCAGCAATTTGAATATCATGGCGCTGAGTTAAGGAACCATCATTCATTAGACAAGAAATGGAGGAATCGCAGGTGAGAGCGCTGCGTTGTGGAATTGTTTTCACCGCGAAATGATGACTCGGATCCATTTGTTCTTGTCGCGGCACTTTGTGGTCAGAGAGAATAGATGGGCAACATCTTTCGCGAAATGGGCACCTTCGCTTAGCGAAAGGATGAAGATGTAGGTATCTGGCTACTTGTCCCGATTGAAGCGACATAAACACCGTAATGCGTCGTTGTTTTACTCTAAGGGCCATGATAGGTCGTTTGGGTCAAAAATGTCATTGTTATTCAGGAAGTAAACGTCTTGCAGAAAGTGTAGATTTGCCCTTCAGCAGCCGTCACCGAGTCCTCTGCCTACCACGTTTCGATACTATCACGTCACGGTATTCTGGTACAAAAGACTCAATACTATATGGGATCGTTGGGTAGCGATGCCCATCAATACTTCGAACCCAGTGACCAGCAGGCCTGCGGACGATCATGCTGGCGATACTGGACGGTTGGTGTCATACATGTAAGCCGGAATGGTCTCGGGAGGCAATTCGGCATCTACAACAGTCAACTTGTCGGCCAGAGGAAACCTGAAGCTCTTGAAGTCTTGCCATATGGCGACGCCCTGGACCTGGCCCCCGAAGATAACGGCATCTCAATACTTTCTCGACCTATCGGAGACTTCCACCAGGCGCACTTGACAGATCCGTGGTGGTGGGTTGATACGACGTGTTGGGATCTGGTCTTGGACGGGGGAGCAACACCTGCCGGATAGAATTGGTAACATTCAAAGCTGTGGTCATCATGATCACGAAGTAACCCCCCTTGTACGGTTAGGCTTCTCTACCTTTGGCAGTCCGACGAGAGTCGCTCGATCTACCGTCGACTTGAAGTAGGGCTTGGCCATGTGGAGAAAAGCAACTGGCACCACGTATCGACAGGCTTCCAGGTCGACTAAGGCATGGCGACGTGATGAGCGTTGATCTTTGCCCGGCAACTCTCGGAATTCTTCAAGCGGTCAATTCAGACGTCCTCGAGCTTCTGCGAGACCGTCGGTCCTTACGACACCAGGCTAGGCGGGGTCGCAATCGATATCGATGGGAGTTTCGTGCTAGCTGGGCATCTCTTCAGGCTCTTCACCTGACGGTTGTATGCACTTCGATCGTCGTTTTGGGAAACACTGTAATCATCCATCTCAATGCCACGTCCAGGTATTCCCATCAATCCTTTTCGCCATTATCGATGTCGTCTGAATGAGACGGATGGAGGAGCTTGCGTGATGGGAGAAGAATTCGAGTCTTAATGTTGGATCTTGCCAGAGGGCTGGAGGACAAAAACGGCGGAGGAGGACTCGCATGTCCCTGAAGTGAAATATGCCCCAAGGAGCGTTAGCAAGAGACAGACACACAGCGGCGACGGAACAGTAGGTGTAAAGAGATCTCTATGGGTGGCCGAGGCTGATCTTGTTGTCGGCAGCAGAGGCATTTGCGGGACCCTGTGGGTGTTTGGCAGTGCAGGAGACGATGATGATATTGAGGCTTGCATGCCGTCGCTCGTGGCCGTTGCCCGTGGACGTCGTAATGTCGTTCCGCCCAAGGCGTTTGCAAACCGTTGGAGCTGTTCGGAACGGCATTCAATAGGCAAATCCCCAAATGTTGTGTCGGACGGGCGGTGGTCATGGACGGCGGAGATTCGGCGCGTTTGCGCGAGGGAAAGGTCGGAGCTCAGCAGCAAAGGGGAAGAGAAGGTGTTGCGAAAAGACTCTCGTTCAGGCGGCAAGAGTGGGCAAATATGCGAGGAAGAAGTCGTGTGTTCTCAATTGCATTACGAGTATGTGCGTTTGTGCACAAATCAGACGCGTGCACACAACTCAGGTACTTGTACAATTATCCAGGCGTTTGTGCAAGCACAGGCGACACCTTGGCGGGAGTGACTTCCCCTGCCTTCCATAAAAGTGGAGCGTTCTGGCTTTTTTTCCGCCAGAACACTACGTCACTGGGCGTTATTGCAGCCACAGCACGGCAGGCACCACCATCAACTTTCGCGGGTGGCGCTGAGCCCACCTTCCCTTTCAGCTAAGCGTGCCGGTGGTGATTGGTTCCAGGCGTCCGTTTCCCTTCCATTGTCCGCGCCTCGCCGTTGACACACCGAAACACCACGAAATCTGTCCCGGCCAAGTTTGCCATTCTTTTCGGACTTTTCAGACGTCACCTCTCCAACATACATCGCTCGCCAGCTCCCACAGTACCCGCATCAGAGAAGACGCAGTGCCTGTCGCGACTCTGGTTCTCGTATCCGCGCTGGTAGCTTGACGACCTCCACAACTCCCAATCATTCGCCGCCCGTTCCCCTTGCGACAAATTCCAAATACGCCCTGGTCAACTCCCATGAGGCATGCGCACACACACCCCTTCGAACGTGTACCAGCTGACGAAGAGCCTGACAACCCTTTTTTCCCTTCCCCGCGGAAGGCCACCTTGATGCTCACGCGCTCGCATCATGGTCGATAATCCGGCCATGAACCACGGGCATGCCGAACTCTCTCTGGAATCCATGGCCAGCTGGTTTGTCAAGGTAGGATCACCCATCCACCCCTCGCCAATCATGGGCAATGCCTGAATATGGCACAGGATCTCCCGGTCTGCATAAAGGACTGTTTCCCTGCTCCCATCTGTCGCCAATATCTCCAACCTCAATCCAAGTCTGCGCGGATGTTTAGGAATTCCAACTCTTCATCGAACTAACAAAAGCTCCACCAGGCGAAGCACCAGTGCGACCGATCTTTCCCTCAGCCATTCACATCCTTTGATTGCGACCCTGGGCGCGCTACTGTTCTTCCGAAGAAACCGACGCCGATGATAACCAAATTGGAGACATTGGTGCCATTTTCCGAGGTCGGTCATAATGCCCAGTTGATCCCACGAGAGATTCTCAAGTTTGACGTCGCCATCCAGCAGACTGTGGCGTCCTCCGTCGCTAGCTGGACCCGCATGATCATGTCGCTGCAACCAATATGGCGTATGCGTCGTATCAAGACCACGAGAAGACTGTCGGCTCGGAAATTTGCGGTCATTCCACAGAGTAATCTCCTGCTAAAGACCAACAATTGAACCAAAGCATCAGAGCGACCGGAAATTGCCAGTCATGCCAAGATGCTCGCATGATATGGAACTCCGCCCTTTGGATATGGACATTGCAATGCTACTGAAAAGAGTACTGGCCGAGATGCTTTCACTGCGTTTCCCCCACTTTGATTTCGGTATTTTCAATCTCCCATTCTCAAACCTGGCCTTGACTTCGAAGACAGACTGCTCAGCCGTCTTGCAAAAAGTCTTTTACCTGTGGACCGGCTGGTCTGCTAGCCGGACGCTAGAAAAATCACCTTGCAAAGGTGAGCTGCTGTTTGTTTTCGTCTTCTTCCTAGCTGTGCATCATGTTGACCAATTCAAAACCTCAGATTGTAACATCTCCGCTTCCAAGACTCCCTCGCCATCACTGCGAGTCGAAGGCGATACGACTGACATTGACGCGGCAAGAGCAGGCGGGCGAGACCTTTTCCCCGTTATCAGAGGACCAGTGATGGATTCATCAGATGAGACGCAGGCGTAGTGGCTCCATCACCAACCTTATGAATTCACATACGACGAGAACATCGCCTAGCATTGACAGCCAGGCACTTAACCATATGACCCACTGCTTCACTTGAAGAAGGATGCTATGTTCGTTGCTCCTCGATCTACATTGATTGTTATTGATTGTATTTGGAGGGGGCCTGGCTCAGAGATGGACTGAGATTTGGATGGTCGACGGGACTGCATCAGTCTTGTAGTTAAAAGGATGGAAGCATGTTCAGTAGCATACCTTATGCCGAAATGGCATTCATGTCTTCATCGTGGATAAGACAACTCTTTGTCGCTGTGCATCTCAAGCTTCGTGGCCTGTGGTGTTCCCTGTGTCGTGAATGCGCCAAAAGCCACGGCAGACACGCCCTTGCTCCCTCTTCAATATCCTTCCTAGAGATTTTGCCTTTTTCAAAACGGCAGCGTTTGCCCAAGTCGCCGGACTGGAGACCAGTCTAGAAGCAACCTACGTTTCAAGCCTTCCATGTGGCCGATGGCCTCTGACATCGGTCGGGCTGGCGGGTGTATTCTTTTACTCTTCGAAGTATCGGCCAGACGTATCATCATGCTGCTTCTGCCCCGAGCAGCGAGTGAAAAGCTAATCTATGCCCCGTTATTACTAAGCCTTCAGCGCAGCAGTAATGTTCGAAAGGGTTGAGTACATTAATTGAGATTAGACTGTGGTTTCCACCCGCATCCAAGACGTCTGCAAAGGTACATAATTTTCAAGCCCTTCGCTTGGCTTCTCGCTGTTGCTATCCCTCAGTTCTGCTACTTTATTCACCCCTTTCAGCATGGAATTCGTCCCCGAGTGAGCCCTTGAAACGAGCCTGGCATACAGGAAACCGCCCTTTGTTGAGTCGCATCGACTCCAACTCCCACTCCCGCTCATTGTACATTTCGAAATAGTTCTGAGGCTCAACTCAAAGTCGAGGCAATGTCAGTAATTCACTGTCCCTCCCTCACTATCTTGGCTCAGTCTTCCACACCAGCGGCTGTGATGTCTATATAATCAGCCAAAACGGCAGCCACATTTAATTTTAAGGCAATAAGTCCCTTGAGATAGGTTTGTCTTAGCTGCACTGCGGAGCAACTGATCGAGCGTGACTGCCTGAGGGCAAGCCGTGTCACGCTCAACATTGCAGCCCTTCTCTCTGACACCATCTCATTGCTCTCCTTCATTTATCTCCCTTTTTATAGTATTTATGCTTATATTCAGTGGTGTTATACAAACTGATACCTTGAGAGAAATCGTCGTTGTGAGATCGAGGATAATGCCGTGTAATGAGTCATCTTTCCTCAGACTCAAAGCCCAGACACATCTCGTTTTCCGCTTGCTAGAAGATATCACACACATATAAGCCGTTACTCTTGCAATAGGCAGTCGTGATCCCTAATATTGGGGTTGTAAATATATCAGTCTGGTGAGAGCTCAGTCCACTGACGGTTCCGACGTCGCAACAAAAGCCCTCACTGCGAGAGCGCGACTTACCACCAAGTCGCCATTCTTTATTTCCTCCGCTGTCCAGAGTCTCTCTATTCATATTCTGCTATTCATATTCTGAATTATCCAGGATCTTCTCTCTGTGCTATGCCCATCATTGTAGAGAAACAGGTTCGGCATCAGAGTTGACGCAACCAGAAGACAGAAGCTGTCATCTCCAGCTCCGTGATTATTTAAGGTGAACCTTGTAGACGTGTTCTTTCTCGCGACCTGATGAAATGGTGCGCTGTTTTGGCAGAAGCACTTGCGCAATGTTTGTTGGCCGTGGTTCTGGCGTGCCCACAACTCTACTGCGAGGACAGCATACCTGGCATCATGATCTATTCTGGCGGAGTACACGAGAACAAGCAATGAAAGACGACCGCGAATGTGTCCGTTGTGATCAAGAGCGATCGTTGCAGCGAGCTTGGCATCCATCTCATGCCCAACTAACTTCATGATGAAGAACTGCAAATCCATTTGCTGTTTAGGCACGAACTCACTGGCGTTAGATTGACGATTTAAACCAGAGGCCGTAGATACCTTGAATGCTCTAAAGCCCCATCTTCAGGTCTCGACTTGCCCAGCAGCGCGGGTATTGATGTCTGTTAAAGGCTTCCCTAGTACGGACACTTTTGTCTCCAAGACCAACAATAACGTTGTATGTATGCTGTTCTGATGGCCGAAGGGACGTAATAACGCAACCTGATCCCGGTGCAACGTCCTCAGCTTTGGAAGCATGCTATTAAGCACATATTCCTTTGCTATCTCCCGTTTCTGCTGATGTCCTATGTTTCCGAGGTGGTATTCACTGTATCTAGAGATTGCTCCTGAATGTCATAAACTTCTGTAAAGGATTGAGAACGCAGGTATGCCTCAAACACATCCCTCTTCTCGCGATAGAACTAAAATTGCCCGTCGAGCATGATTGGACCTTCTGGACGATCTGAGAAAGATAGGACGGTTGTTGAAGTACATTTCATGACCTCTCATGTCTCTTGAATGTTTGTGCATACGCTCCGCGCAAGAGACACAGTGTCTACATATATTGCCGTAGTAGCATGGACATTGCAGCTTGCCAGACCAGTGTGGCGGAATTCGAGAATCCCAAACGAGTTACATCTAAAAGGCGTGTCCCATCCGTGAGCTTCAACCGGGAATCAGGATTCTTTGAAGGACCCATGACCCTTTTATCTGTCCACGCTCACTGTCTTCCCGCGGATATTCAGCGATATTCAGAAGTCCTCCACACAGGGCATACCGTCACGCAATCTGAGCGCGTGAGACACTCGTTTCACGGATATCAATATCGAAAGAGCAACTGAGTGTGCCGCGTCATCGCTCCATTAGTCCACGGCGAAGGCCTGAATTGATGGTCTCGCTCAAAGCATTAGTTCATTATTATATAGTTGCGCGTGGGTGTTTGAGTGTCTTCGTGGACCGCTTCCCCTTTCTATTCCGACCGGCACCCTCACACATGCCCGTGGGGTCGGCGAAGTATGGCGAGCTTGCGCGGCCTGGCACAAAAGCGCCTCGCCTCTCTACCCGTGCGCTGGTATGCCGTTTTGGATCCGACATCAAAGTCGGGCGGTAAGGAGCGATCAAACAGTTTCCCGCGATTCCTCATGCTGTGAAAAGCTCCCTTCGAGCGAGATGGAGCCTCAGTTATGCCCACCGGCCACTGTTAACCGAGACAGAAGGCCACGGCTCGGGTTTAGCTGAACAAACCAAAATCAGCGACGAAGCGCTTCCTGAATCCAGTACTCATCTAGACCTAAGCCGGGCCAATAGAGTCGCTCAATTTACAGGGCACATTAGTGGCCGTGAAGTGGTGTCCAGTCTAGTGAAATAATCTCCTAACCCAGATCAACGTCTGTAGCACCCGACTCTGCTGTACCTATAAGAGTAGAGTACGCCCTAAACTCACTTTTGTGATGGAAGAACGCTTCTTAGGACCAGATGTGGCAGTGTATTTGAAGCTTAATACCTGTGATGTGTATGGAGTACCAGCAGGCCTCCAACAAAAGCTCGTCGTCGTGTGCGGCATTCGCTGTGGTCCCCAAGTGCTCGACGGGGCCCAAGGGGGCCAGCGGTGCATTAGAGTGCAAACCACACAGAGTATGTGCCTGGTCATGGGTGTTGCGCGGGGCAAACGGGGTTGTAAGTGGACGGCAGAAACGTCACTGTGGTGGAGGGACTAGGTCATGTCGTGTAAAACAGATAAATCACCTCTGAAACCTGGAGCGGAAGGAAACATTCATGGTAACATGAACAACAGTTATTGATGAGCAAGCTGCTTGGATTTGGCCAGCTCTGGTGTCGCCCCCGCCTTCTGCCAGGGACACTGCACTTCAAATACTAAGATTCCATTCGTTCGCATGCAGCAGTTAGAGAATTCTCGTCCTTAGTTTGCGTATCTTGGAACACAAGCTTCTTGCGGCAGCGGTATCTGGAGTATTTTGGCCCACATGCTTGATCTACCATCCTTGCTTCGCTTAGCAAACGTCTGGCAGCTCAAATGCTCGTTCCTTCCCACGATGTACACAACAGGCCACCCGTATCACTTTCGCCACCGTGTGGCGTTGCGTCTCTGGTCGGCCGGCTTGATTTCCCTTCTGTCGGTCCCAAGACGTCCCAGGAGGGGGTAAATTCCTTGCTGCCACATTGGAAACAATATTGCTGGCCTCGAAGGTGGAACCATGGTTGTCAAGGACTCCAATGCAATCTAGGTAGCCATCGTGTCGTAGGTAGGTCTTCCTGGATGTGGCTAGTTCCCACGCCAAAGAGGAGGCTCAGGCTGGGCCCTCTGCTCATGAGGGACACCGTGAACCTCAGTGTGTGGTGCGTGTGAGTTTGTGGCCTAGGAAGAGTCATTGGTGAAAGAAGCTAGTAGGTTGGCATGCGTACCTTGAAGTTAGAGATCGCACTGGGTAGGCTTTATTCGGCTGCCGCGGCAGCTCGGGTGGAAAGTGATTTGGAGCTGATGCTTTGTGCAAGCAGAGGAGATGCCTTTTTGAGAGATGACGGGCAGGGTAATGTCATAAGCGGCCTCGGACGATCATCCTTGCGACGATGAGATGGCCGCAAGGGTGGCCCAGCAGAGGCCTCTAAGCTTTTGCCAGTCTTGTTTCCAGGCCGCTCGACCGATGGGAGGGGTGATGTCTTGGGGAGTGGTCTTTTTGAAAGGGCCCAAAGGAATCCGGGTTGGGCACATGCGTGAAGGCGTGGACGTGGGCGTGGAGTCGAGGCATTGAGAGCGCACAACCAACGGGCCAAATGGGACTGTCAGGATGTTGATTGTCTAGGCATGCTTCCGTCGCCAGTTGTCGCGCATGATGTTTGGTCTGGTTGGGACTTGCGTGCTCCTTTCAGAGATCCTATGTTGAGTGGCAGGTTACCCCTTTGCTTCCTGGATCAGTCATGCAGATGCACGCCATCCCGGCCAGCTCCATAACCAGGCTTGCCAAGGGCAGATCTTGTAGTTCTGGGTCATGCTCGGGTCATGGCGATGGCGGTCGGGGCCAGGACGATGGGCAGGGTGCGGGATTCTTGCAGAGTGTTGGGCTTGGCCTGCACAGAAGCATTGCGCGAGGGTCGTTGGCTGTCGAAAAGGAGGTATTGTTCGCGGTCTGGGGCCAAAGGAGTCGGTATTCATATCGGCTATCGGAATGCTAAAGCTAGCAAAGCAGCGTTCAAATGAGGCGACTACGAAATACCACTGTGGAGGGGCAGTAGGGACGACATACGAGAGGTCGAAGTGCTCCAGACGATCCATGACTTTCCGGCGTATCGCGCGGTCGATTGACGACAGCTGACTGATTGAGCCGAAGGCTGGTCGGTGGAGAATGGCTCTTCTTCTTTGCCGTCTGGAGATGGCATTGAGAAAGGGTTTCTCATGGACGTACGGTCGACGAATACTATGACGTCGATGCGTGGTTGACATCGTCTTCCTTCACCCAACCTTGCCTTCGGCGGGCAACTGCCGATTCTGGCGCTGGACTCGGCAGTTATTGCAGGCGAAAATTAGCAGAAGGTGAACGGGAGCAGTTGTTGAAAACCCAAAGTTGGTCAAATCGGCAGCTGGCATGAGTGACCCTTCTTAATCCCATGACTTGAGGGCTAGAATCAGCAGGGCAACTGGTCGCTGTGCGAAGAGACTCTGAGAAAGGCGACCGTCTGTCTCGCGATGGATGCAGGATTAACACAGGCAAGCAAGCTGGCGCTCACAGTACTTCAGCACCATAGTCCGACTTGGCAGCTTTGAAGCGCCATAACACAAGCCCCAGAGCTATTTGGAGGTTGAAGACTGAACACTGACCGAAATGCAGTCATGGTATATTTTCCTACTATAAGCCCCCTCCCCGTCGGGCCTCAAACATCATAAACATCAGACATATAGCCTTAAGTCTGATTACTCTCCAACTATGATATCAATCTCAGAAACAATGTCAACTGAGCTGTTCCCTACCCAACAACGATACGATCCTGCATCCATTCTCCAACGTCCCTCATATGCCCAATCTTCACCCCCAACATCAGACATTTCGAATCGAGTGTATAATAGACCGAACCCAAAGGGCCAGAGGGGCTTAATACCATACTTCTCAAAGTAACGGTACCCTACTAGTATACCCTCGCTATACTCAGCGTAGTCGTGTTTAATATCTCCTGGAAAATGCGAGCAGGAGCTGTGGTCTTCTAAATATTGTGGGAAGGTTACAGGGAGCTTCCCGGAAAAGTTATACGTCCCAAGGAGAACATCAGCGAGTGTATTTCCGTTCTCCTGGCCTTGGTACCAGGCTTGGACAATAGCGCTAACGTTATTAACCTAAGGCATAGCCACGGCACATGCCGACTAAACAATGATAGCCACGTTAGACGGCTCTGACGTAATTGCCTGGATCATTTGATCGGCACCTAATGGAAGAGATATTGAAGAACGGTCACCCCCCTCCTTTTCCTCATCAGCATTCAGGCCGACGACTATCAAAACGAGATCAGCCTTCTTCGCAACCTGAATAGCGTTCTGGAGCATCGCCTTCTCATCATGAATTGGCAAAAGACCGATGCGGATGCCTGATGCCTTGTCGAAAAGAGTATTATCGTACGCTTTGATCGAGGGCGTAACCACAATGTTGCCCACCCGTACGTGGTATGATTGCCCTTTGACGAGAGACATGTTGACCTGTGCCTCGCGACTAACGCAACCCATGAACGATCCAGACGTCTCGCTCCCATCGGTGTTGTCAATGATGAGTTGGTCATCGATGTAAAGCTTAGCTTTTCCCGTATTTGTTAAGCCCCAGATGTGAGGGCCAGAAACACTCGGTTTGATGACGCCTGAAACTCGATAGCAAAAGATGGTTCCACTAAGACACTGTGGTATGTCCCCATCACTCATCAGGTAGATATGAGAGTCTTTCCAGAATGATGTCGCGACGATGTCCCCTTCGAAGCTGTTCCCTGCGTAAAAGTCCATGCGTAGGCCGTCACACGCGGAGTCCAGTTTGACGATCTGGTTCCCAAGAGTCGGCGGTGTTCGGGAGACCGGCATTCCTTGTTCAAAACTGATACAGAAACTCTGATTTTGTTCGCGAAGCTGAGCAGCAATGGCGTCATACGGGGTCGTAATGTAGTAGGGGTTGACTGCTGCGCTTCAACTACCACCAGCTGTTGGCTGTTTTGCGTGGGGGCCAATGATTGCGACGGTATTGAGGTTCTGTGGTCGTATGGGGGGCAAGTCTTGGTTTTTGAGGAGGACAAGGCCGTCACGAGCCGCCTGCCGAACGAGAGTTTGGAATCCGCTGACATCGTCAGCTTCCAACTCCTCTATCTGCTGGTCGATGTGGCCGTCTTGTCGATATATCCATTCTCCATTTCGTGCCGGGAGAAGCTTCGCTTTCTTAATCAATCTAAGCACGCGTTTCACACAGGGATTCAAATGAGCTTTCTCATCAACCTAGCCTGAGAGAACCGCGGCCATGAGTCGATTACCCCTCCGAATGGCAGGTCCTGGCATCTCGAGATCTGTTGTCGCCAGAAGGATCTGCATCGTATCGTTCAAGCCCCCCCTAGTCACTCATGACGACCCCTTTAAAACCCCGCTCCTCCCAAAGAATGCGCTTTATGAGGTAGATGCTTATGTCGACGTGCTCGCCATTAATCTTCTGGTAGCTGGTCATGATTGTCCAAGGCCTAGCCTCAAGTCCAATCTTGAAGGGTCGAAGATAGACTTCGCGTAATGTGCGTTGGTCAATCTTCTGATCGATGTTATATCGTTGTGTTTCTATATCGTTTTTAACATAATGCACTAAACCCTTGGCTCTGAATACCCATAATTATCGCTTTTGCAAGCACCCCGGTCAAGAAGGGGTCTTTGCCACAATTCTCGAAGCTTCGGCCGCCTAGGGGTGATCTGCTGAGATTGATAGTTGGCGCAAGGAGGACTGAACATTTTTTGACACATACCTCTTTGCCTAAAACCACACCGACCTGCTGAACCAAGTCTACATCGAAGGTCGCAGCCAGTGAAATTCCGCATGGCATTAATGAAGGTCGTTCGGCGGCCGCCTATCCATGTGGCCCCGCGTACGCCGGCTGGACCATCAGTAGTCCTCAAGCTGGGAATGCCGACATGGTCGATGTTAATCGTTTGCCGCATATTCTTCCCGACAGAAGAGCAATTTTCTCAGCGAGCGCGAGAGACTCTATTCGTTCGTCAACGGTGTCTGTCTCGAGGTCCATGGCTGAAAATGGTAGAATCCGAAATGAGATGTCGTCGTTGTTAAGGTAAGGGAGTTAAACTTCATTAGGATAATCTTGCTGTACAACGAATGATTCCGAGTAGCAGCGGGTTGCTTGGGAATAAGTGACCCACAAAATCAGTTGTGGTCTGTTTAGCTCAGCAATTCCTACTAAGTAACTCAATCAAAGTGCAGCGGTGATGTGGAGACACATGTCCGAGGTCGATAACGGGAAGCGGAGCATTTGGGAAAATCGGGGAACTCGCGGAACTCGGGGTAGTCGGGGAAGTGGGGAAGTCAAAGTCTAAGCATGTGGATCCCTGCGACTGCTTCGGCCGTTTTGATAACCCACCCATTACCAATCCAAGTACTCGCCGTACTATTTGCCCATTCGAATTTTGAGGTGTGATGTTTGAGGTGGGAAATAGATTCCAGCTACAGTTCATTTTGAGCCTTGGTCCTCAAGCGGTTCAGCGGATTGAGCTTAACAGACATGGACCCCTAGTCACTTGCGTGAAAAGGGTCGACCAATCTAGCTACAAGCGCCGGGCTCGCCCCGCTACAAAGTGATGTGGCCGACTTCTTAAGGTATGTTAAGGCAGGGTTCGGGCCGGGTTTCGAGCCTCGGGCTGGGGCCTGGCCGACTTCCGTCTCGCATCGCTCCACTGCTGGTCGCTCAGACGATTGGCAGTCAACGAGTGTGCCGATGACTTTTCGAATCTCTTGATTCCCGTATGAACGTAATAATCGAGCTTTGTTCACTTTAAACGGGATCCTGTTTTAACCTTCAAACTACGACGTGGTCACAAGGATGGAAAAGCTGACTGGGGTTCATGTCGTCGATAAAATCTGTTAAAGACTGAAACTCCTGACTTGGCCTTCTAAGCCCTGATCTAGTCACAGGATTTACCAAAGCCAAGCAAATAGGCTGACTGCAGGCGCTAGCCAAAGCACGCTGAGTGGGACGTACATGCCGATTTTGAAGTATTGAAGGCCGACATACCAGCCTGAGAGTACACTCACGACGGCCATCAACTTCTCCTCGACGTTGGAAGGTCCCTGTGTCTTAGCCCATCGATAATTAAGCAGAGCTACCACAATCAGTCTCTAAGCAATACCAAAGGAGAGTTAAACAATAGATTTCATACCCAAAATGATGAGACTTCCATTCGACAAATCCCAGGTGGTCCCAACAACTTCCTTTCCTCGCTTGATAGCAGGGGAATGCTCAGGGATAGTCTTGATAGCGTCTGACATATTTGTTGCACTGACCTTGACGTGTTTGGGGATAATCAGGATATTGATAGCGGCGGCTGCATAGAAGAGAGTAGACTGTATGGACGGCATTTTGATCTGATATGGCGTTCACGTACTTGCGTTCTTGGCCTTGGTGATAGAAATGGGTAGCTCGACAGGTAGAATTTAAAGGAAATGGAACTGAAGGCGCGCCACTGGCTGATTCAGTTCGTGGACGAGTCGGGAGGGCCCCGACAAGTGCAATCTGAGCAGGGATGTTAATCTAAATGGAGTGTTCGCTGGAACTAGGCCATTCGCGGGCATCGCGGCAATCGGTGGTCTATGCTGATCCCCACACCCCTCTAGTCTCAAGAGTCTCGTCCAGCTAAACCCTTTCTTAATAATCAGCTTCTAAGTCAGGGCAAAGATCTTGCTTATGAATCGCATCAGATGAGAGGATTGCTAAGCCTGCAAATCATGACAACACACACAAAGTCTGTAAGTGAGCTACCCTTTAAGAGATAATTCAACAATAGTGGATTGTCAATGATCGTGACTTCAACAAGCCATCTAGCTATAAGACGAACACCTTGCCCACAACCACACAAGTACTTTGGGTTAATCTCGCAGTATCACCTCGGAAATACACGACTCCGATCCAGACAACGTTTCATACAGCTCGAGCCTTCATTAAAGATGTTGCCTCCCAACTTTAAAAGCACCGTTCGCGTCACACACATCACAACAGCCACAGTCATCTTGGAGATCGATGGCGTGAGTTTCATCACGGATCCGGTATTCAATGATGCTCCAAACGAATACGAAATAACACATCTTATGCCGCCGGGAACCCAACGATTGTTTGCCAAGTTTGAGACTGGCCCGGCTCTTGGGCTCCATCAGCTTCCCATCATTGACGCCGTCCTCTTGAGCCACGAGGACCACATTGATAATCTGGACGACGAAGGACCAAGCTTCTCGACGGTCGTCGGGTCATTACTACTTCTGACGGGGCGAATCGTCTTGCCCCGCGGCCAGGGGTTGTACCCATCAAGCCATGGGAGACCCTGACTTTCAAAATTCAAGGAGTTGAGTGGAAGATCACCGGAACGCCATGCACTCATCTCCCTGGTGGGAAGTCACCAGTTTCATTCTGCAGACCGAGAAGTTTGGTCTGAGTCCGGATGGCCTGCCCAATGTGGTTTACCTTACTGGCGATACCGTCCTGACGCCTGAGCTATCGGAAATTCGGAAGCGGTTTTACGTTGTGATTGCTGTGATGAATCTTGGAGAAGCGCGGATTCCTCTGCCAGGATATGAAGTACCACTTCAGATCACGATGAACGGCCAGGATGCTGCGAAGCTTATGCGCGAGCTTGGTGCAGACATGATGGTTCCCGTCCACTTTGAGTCATGGCACCATTTCATGCAGGGAGCAGAGGAGCTCCGGGCGATCTTTGAGGCTGAGGGAATTGCAGACCAGATCTGCTGGGCTACCCCCGGCGAGAAGAAGATCATTGCCTGAAATCAAGATGATCTTCAATACATGGTGTTTGATTATAGTCAGACCATTGCTTGTTTTATAGGATTAGGTCGCTTTACAATTCAGACGTATCCTTGCTAGTTTTAAAAGTCTCCTTGAGTGATGTGTTGGGGTTCTTGACACGTCGAAGCCACTTATATGACGTCTAGGTCTAAGGATCGTTGCCCTCAGTACTGGGAATCACGCAGTCTTACCATCATTCATGAGCTGAATCACTTGTGAACTTCCTGCTGGAGAAATCATTGAAACACTTTGTGTGCTGTCAGGTATTATTGCTGGTGGAACATGTCCATATCTAACTCTAGTTCTTCCAAGACCCGGCAGTCCAGGCCTTGAAACGACCAGGCCGTGCTTTCGGGCTGGGTATCGCTTCCATCTTCGTTTCGAGCAGCTACAATGACTCCGAGGGCTTCTGGTACGCTAGACCCATCATGCGATTGTTGACCATGAATATCGTTCATCTGGTCTGAGAAAACGGACGCGCTACAGCATTGGTTGTCCTCTAAGAACCGGTTTCCTTGGCCATCTTTGGGTAACAGGTCGGGATCTTCGGGCGGAAAGCTTAGTCTTGTTATTTCGTTCCTGAGGAAACATTCATGGGTAAACTTGGATCTGTAGGGCGGCATTGAGAAACCGTTAGCTCCTTTCAGTTCTCAGACTGAGGATACGAAATGAGAAACTAACCTTGCAAGCTGGGGGTGATCCAGAATCTGTTCCATATTGGACAAAATGTCAATAATTCTTTCGCGAACCATCATAGTTGTGGGATAAAACTGGGCCGAATTCATCAAGATATCGGCACATGATTGAAGATGCGGAACCGGATTGAAGGCTTTGTGACCGTCTAATGCAGGGGGCTTGGTGAGGGTGATAGCTTTTACCGCCGACCAAGCGCAATCAGCTAGAAGGGGATCGCTTATACAGACAGTGTTGTCGGATGATAGGATGGTCGAAAATATAGTTGACATAGCCACGGCATGTTGAAGATACCTACTGCGGTAGTACTCGATGGGTCGCGTCGCTGGAGGATCGCTGACTGGCCAGGTTTCTTCCTCATCGATCTTGTTCAAAGTTTCACAGTAGAGGTTGATGTACGTCTCGTGCCACCATATATGGAGCATGACAAATGTGGTGCGCGAAGGGAGATAAATGCGGCGAGAGAGATTCCGCCGATTCATCACGTGGTTCTCCGGTAGCAGGCGGTGAAAGCTTTCAAGCTCCTGCTCGAAATCTCGAATGGAATTCTCCAGTTGCACCACTGTGGATGTCTGTGCGGGAGATTGAAATGAATGCGTCCACCTGCGAACACGTAAGTTGAGTCCAATCCATGGCCACAGCCTTTTGGTGATATCTGTTCAGCTCACTCTGTCACCCTGCGGCGGATGTCATGAATCCGAACTAGGTACGTGGCTAGCCCATAGCCATCTTTGCCGGGGTCCTGAGTCTGTTGACGAAGAGAGCCCACGTCAACGGGGACATTGATGTTGAAGCTGCGCTCATTGCATGGCAGCTGTAGATGAATACTTTCGGTGCGGCAAAATGACAAATTAGGCCAGTCATCGCAACTGGTTGTCTCCATCATCCATAATCCCCACATTATGCGTCTTCTCCATTCCTGGCCTTCGAATGAGATATCTTTATCTTCATGGTTCAAACGCATCACGTAGGCCATTCGGATCGCAAAGGCCAGCACTCCCATTAGCCTTGAAAACCTGCGTGACAGTCCATGGTCGAATGCAATGAGTGCGAGTGCTGCGACATCCGTTCTCAATAGGTGCGGGCTTTGCAAAATCTGTTTTTCAGCGGCCTCAAGCCATTTCGGACCGTCGCCAGCAGCAGCAAAACATGGTAGCACTCGCGCGGTGAATCGGGACGCGACACCACAAATCGCGAGTAGCAGCTTGCTGTTGAGTGTACCGTCAAGGAAGGTTTGCATCAGTGTGCCACGGTGAATAAAACACAGACCTGGTATAGGGTAGACATATTCAAAAAAGGCCTCGATACAAATCCTGGCAGTGTCTTTAGGGATATCCGTACTGCTAATGAGAATGTGAGAAGTGAACCAAACGGTAGACACGAGCATCAGGCGAAGGGGTGCCAAGTACCTCGGTGAACACAGCCGATGTTCAGTGTTCGGGTCTACTGGTACAGTGCTGGTGAATGCCGGAAAATGAGAAATGGGGCCGGCAGGAGACACCGGCAGCCGGGCTGAAGCTGTCGCATCTCCGATCTCCGCCGGGGGCCCGCGACGTCCCTTTGGCGCCCGGGCCCGGCGACTCTGTGGATAGCGGCATTCAATCACATACATCCGGCAACGGTCACAAGGGTGGGTGCCGCCTTGACATTTTGCTTTCTTCTCGTGGCATGCGACGCAAGCCTTGGCTGCTCGCAAGCGGTCCAACCGAAGCTGACTGGGAGCTGGCCGGGTGGCAGAAGACGACGACGGCGACGAGAGCGAGCAGTCGAAACCCAGACGACGGCAGTTGTCGCAGCCGCCAGGGGTACTATCGCAGCGCACCTGACAAAGACAAGATCTTCAGCCCCTGAGCGGACACCAGCAACGTCTGTCCAAGTGCCTACCTTCCTATTTCGGCATTGCGAGCATATCTCGCTTTGCCGGCGGGAGCGGCTAGGATTTGGTGCGTCCGCCATTCCGGTTACTCCGCCAAGATAACCGCTCGTGACAACGTGGATTCTTTGAAGACGAATGGAGACGCGGGTCGTTGAGCAAAAGAAACATGCAGAGTTGGGACATGCAGCGCCTCGCTTCACAGGCACTCGCGGGATCTGTGCCCGTTTTTAATTGCCCCCCGAGTGCCGCCCCACCAAGGGTAGCCCCTGTTTTTGAACATCACGTGAGAAAATGCTCACTAGAGTTATTACTCCATTAGGTAACTTTCTCTGATTGCCTGCAACAGCTGAAGGTCTGACTCTAGAACCATTTAGTTGGTCCACATCTTGCATCAGTCCTGAATGAAGCATTGTGAACTATCTTGGCTATTCTATCGAATTATCCAGTGTTAAAACATTTCAATCGTACCTTGCTATTAGCTTTCCTGATCATTGCTACGTCAACCCTGAACTACGGCTTTAACAACAATGGCTACACAACAACTCAAGCCATGGAGCCATTCATACGGCAATTCGGCAGACTCTCTCAAGAAACGGGAGAATATGAGCTCGACCCTGCATGGCTTTCTATGTTCAACAGCTTGAACTATATTGGCTTTGCTTTTGGTCCGTTGCCTATTCTATCTGACCAGCGAACGCATATCTCCACATCTGTTAGCAGACTATTGCTGATACCTTGCCTTAGGTGTGATTTTTGGTAGTATAGTTAGTGCCAGATTTGGCCGGAGATGGTGCATATTCTCAATGAGCGCCCATGCTATTGTGTGCGCCGTAATTGCAGTCACTTCGTCCAGTCGAGAACAAATCATGGTTGCCCGTGTTTTGAACTGTGAGTACAAACCACACTGTGTTGGCGTCTTAATTTAAACTAATTAATCGATGCTTCGCACAGACCTCTATGTTGGGATGGAGCTGGCTGTTATTCCAGTTTATCAGTCAGAGATCATGCCGACCGAGATTCGAGGCTTTGCTGTAGGATCTTACTAATTCAGCATGATGGTGGGAAACCCTCCTCAAATCCCGACTCGAAGGTATTCACTAGAGCTGAGACTATTTAGGCTGGGAGACTCACTATGAGTTGCATATGCAGGGGAACTAGCATGCTGTCCACAAACAATGCTTGGAGAATCCCCCTCGGCCTGTTTTTTATCGTCCCTAGTATTGTTATGGCTGTGATCTGGTTTATTCCTGAGGTAACTCGATAATTCTTGAGCTTGACCTTCATCAAACTGACCACTTCCCTCGCGCAGTCGCCTCGATGGCTTCTCACTGAGGACTGAACAGAGCAAGCGTGAGCATCTCTTATAAAGTTGCGCTCTGGAGTTTTAACCGCAAGCGAAATCGATGACGAATTTTCAGCCCTCCAGGCCGCTATAGCCTTAGACCCAGGACAAAGCTCATACTGGGAGATCTTTCAAGGTGTGAATCGAACTCGAACTGCTATCATTGTGGTCATGAACTTCTTTCAACAGGCCAGCGGTCAATCTTTTGTATCGTCGTACGGTGCCGTATTTGTTCGCAGTATTGGGAGTGTTAACCCATTCAATATGACGGTAATTAATGCGTCTGTCAATCTGTTCATGTGCGGAGTGTCCTTGGTTCTTAACGACAGAATCGGAAGACGGTAATGCAAAGTCTAAGGCTCGTACTAAACGACGAGATTGTTATGCTGACTACCTTATACTACAGTCCTCTATTGATGGCAGGAGCCCTGTGTCAAGTGGCTGCAGTCATGGCTGTGGGCGGGCTTGGGACCATTTCCAACCCCTCAATGCCTGTGAAAAGAGCGACTGTTGCCATGCTGCCCTTGTTTACTGGTGGTTATTGCCTTGGTTGGGCACCGTTAGTCTATGTTGTAACCACAGAAATTGCGGCTCCGCGGCTCTGAGATGCTTCTCAGAGGACTGCGTCTGTGGTAAACGTCGTCACAAGGTAACTAATATGGGAATCACCTAAAGACACGTCTGAATCTGCTTACTTACTTCCATTCTAGCTTCGCTGTCAACTTCTCGATTCTGTATCTGCTATTTGAACCTTATGCTGCATTATAAGGTAAATTTGGGTTTATCTTTGGCTTGGTTGCGGCTTGTTCCTTACTTTTCACCTGGCTGTTTGTACCTGAGTGTAAAGGAAAGTTATTGGAGCAGGTGGACGTTATGTTTAATGAGGGTGTTCCAATCCATAAGTTTGGGCACTATAAGCCTGATGAAGCGGGTTGTCATTCCACCCACAATAATAAATATTTAATTAACAACTAGAACCGTTTCAAAAGCTGAAGCAGAACAATTGAGTTATATTATCACAAGATGATCATCACAGGATATTGTTGAGGTTTGCTGGGAGGATACCATACGGGTTTCTCTTTAGCTGCTTTTGAGTGAACATATCCTCTATGCTATTCTTTAAGCGACTAGCCATTTCCGTCTATATATGTTTACGTTAAATACATACACATTGAAACCGGCTGACCAGCCAGCTATATAGCTTTGATGACGGGTGCTAGATTCTAAGAGAAAGAGACGCGGCTTGCCTATTGGTACTCTCGGGTGGTGTGTAACCCCTACAGTGGGGTGTTTCGGTAGCTCGCGGATGTCGGGGATCGATGGGTGAGCCCCCTATGAATGACTGAAACAGGGGAAATCGATTCCGCTATTTAGTTCCTGGTTTAGGCTAGCTTGGCAATCAGGGAAAGACTGTGTTAAATTACTCTGCACTATCTGAAGAGTTTGTCTTGTATCTGATGCAACTACTCACACTCTTTTTTCTTTCTAAGCAAGCTGGCTTGCTTCAAACCGTCAACAGCCACATTCCTCACGAGAGTACCCTTAGCGAGCTTTTGTTATTATCAGTGGGATTCATAGGACCACGTCATGGTTTCCGCAGAGACGTTCCTGCGATCTTTCACAGCCAAAAAGCTCCTTTTCAACATCATATTCTGGGTTGGTCATTGGGGAGTTTTCGCATACGGCTGGTACTCCCAAGCAACTAATGAACGACTGAGCGGTGTCAATGCATTAGCCTACTCAATATGGATGTCGCGTGGCGCAGGATTGGTGCTGAGCATCGACACGACGCTAACCCTACTGCCGATGTGCAGAACGTTGATGCGGTGGGTGCGGCCGACGGCGCGATGGCTTCCACTGGACGAGTCCATCTGGTTTCATCGGCAGCTTGCCTATGCCATGCTAACTTTTACTATTGTTCACACGGCTGGCCATTACATCAAGTATGTCAGTTGCTGTTGGTTTGAATATCATGAGCTGATCGTGTCCTCTCTAGCTTTTTCAACATCGAGGCATCCTAAATCCGTCCGGAAACTGCAGCTCAGATTCATTACACGCAGCCTGGACCGATTACTGGACATGTCATGCTGCTATGTATGCTCCTAATATACACCACGGCGCACTACAGAATTCGATAACAATCCTTTGAAACCTTCTGGTACACTCACCATCTCTTCATACCTTTTTTCCCCGGAATTTACACCCACACCACCGGCTGCTTTGTCCGCGATACCCCAGAGGCACTGTCACCCTTTGCTGAAGGATTCTGGGACCATTGCCTTGGGTACATGGGATGGAGGTGGGAGCTTTGGACCGGCGGGCTTTACTTTGTAGAACGCATCTACAGGGAAATACGAGCGCGCCGAGCAACCGAGATTGTACGCGTCATTCATCATCCATCGAGTACGTTCCTCTTTCCCTACGCCACTGATGTAACTAATCAAGATTCATCTAGACGTCGTCGAGATTCAATTTCGCAAGCCCAGCATGAAATACAAAGCTGGCCAGTGGCTGTTTCTTAATTGCCCTGAAGTCAGCCCCTACCAGTGGCACCCCTTCACGATCACATCTTGTCCCTTTGACCTATATATCAGCGTCCACGTGCGGCAAGTCGGAGACTTCACCCAGGCGCTAGGTAATGCCGTCGGCGCAGGACCCCAACAAGCCAAGATGTATGAAGAACTTGATCCGAACGGCATATACGAAGTCGCTATCGAACAAGACCAGAAGTTGCCGTGCCTTCGAATCGACGGACTATACGGAGCGCCAGCGGAGGATATCACTAAGCATCAAGTTGCTGTAATCATCGGGGCAGGTATCGGCGTTACTCCATGGGCGGCGAACTTGGAGCAGATTTGGAACATGCGTCGAACAAAAAGTGACTGTCGTCTACGGCGACTGGAATTTGTCTGGTTGTGTCGGGATATTTCCTCGTCGGAGTGGTTTCGTCAGCTCCTTTTGTCACTTGAGGCGCAGGACATCGGCGGCTCATTCCTTAACATCCACATCTATCTCACCCAGCAAATGGACAGTGACGCTGCGGCCAACATTATGCTCAACACTGCGGGGAGGGGAGAAGATGCTATCACGAAACTAAGGAGTGGAACTCAATTCGGTCGTCCGGACTTCGGAAAGATTTTTGTCTCGATGCGAGAGCAGATCTCGAACGGCACCTATGCTCCAGGGCTTGAGGTTGAGACGAGAACTACGGTTGGGGTATACTTTTGCGGGCCGGGCGGGCTTGCTAGGAGTATCCGGACGACGTGCAAAGAAGCGTCTGATGCATTCGTACTGTACAAATTTTGGAAGGAGCACTTTTAGGAATAAATGGTCAAAGATGGTCTAGATTGGACATGGGGATGCTGAATACGCCCACGCACCACGTATGTTTGTTTGCGTCTTTGAATTAAACTCATTTCCTTGCATTTGAAACTCGCGAAAGTGACGTTTGATGCATAGGACTTGTATTCTATCAAGGCCGCGTGTTCTGACGAAAGGATCGCAGCGATCTCTGGCTCATTTTCGTACGGTCTGCACCTACGTGTAGCTGATGATACACCTCGAGCCAAAGAGCTCTTGCGACTCGTGTCATAGGTAGATTGCCAAAATCCAATCCCTTTAGCTTACCAGAAGCTACTATAATTTTAAGTTCTCAGTTCTCCTTAAGTGCAGCCTAAACCTGGAGACGAAATAACTTAGCAAGTGTACATTGGCCGTGTCGCAGCTCGCCTTCAGCTGGTGCTGTTCAATCCTTGGGCCGAATGACATAGCTCTCTGGTTGTACTCTCAGGAATGAGATGAATTGGTACTTCGGAAACCAGTGCATGCGCACAGATCTTAATTTCACCAAGCAGCCGACACTACGCAATGATGCTTCAAGGAGAGCAATTGCTCGCCTCCACTTTTCCGTCCCGGAAGTGCCGTGTTGCTGTATTTGGCTTGTGCTTGTAGAATGTGTAGCACCTTAACTTCAATGCTGCCTCACGCTCACTGGGGTGTTGGGGTGTTTTTTCTATTCCGAGGATAGTTCCCCGTTATCAGGTAGGCTGCCAAGCTTTCTTAGTATGCTATCTGGCAGTCGCTAATGCTGACTCTTCGGCTATCGCGGACTTACAGAGACCTACAGCACGTTGTCAAACAATAACTCAGAGCGGAGTTTCATATTCGTACTGAAAAACAGCACTTCAATTAGGCTCTGGTGACAAGGGTGGAAATACAAAAGACGAACAAAGTTGTGAAATCGACTACTTCAATTTAGTTAATCAGCCACTTTACTTCGGACTCCAACACTAAGACGCTACACAGTCCAATCGCAGAGAGTCGCAGGTTCTACTTTTACTCCTATCAAAAAAGAAATACTGTCAAAATGGCCCTGAAAACCGGTGAGCCTCTGTCCAGTGCTGCTCAGAAGCTGATGCAGCTTGAGGACAAGTACTCTGTGGGCGGTTTTGCACCCACGCCAGGATTCCTTGTGTCAGGAAAAGGCTCTACGCTTATGGTATGTTGATTTCGCATCTTCAAGAGGTTGGCTGATCTTAGGCAACGTTGTTAGGATGTCGATGGCAAAGAAATCATTGACTTTGTCACGATGTTCAGCGCAACCAACATTGGACATGGCCACCTAAAATTGATTGAGGCTGTTGTTGATTGCATGCGGAACGGTGAGCATCTAACTTCCCTAGGTTTCTATTATGCTAATTAAACCCTTCATTAGCTACTCTGATCAATATGTCTACTTATTTTGCTGGATGGCTAGAGCTAGCTAAAGAGCTTTGCGAGCGATTCGGCTACGATAAAGTCACTGCTATGGTTTCTGGCGCTGAGGCAGCTGACACTGCTTGCAAGATTGCTCGCAAGTGGGGGATAACGCACAGGAAGATCCCAGCGGAAGAAGTCATTGTTCTTGGAACCTCGGACAACTACCATGGCCTAACCTCGGGCATCTGGCCCATCATGAATCCAGGCAATCAGGCAGGTGAGATGGATAACAACGTCTTTATGAATATTAGAGACTGACTGGTATTACCAGGCTACGATGCCTTCAACAAGAACTTGACTGACCGTCACCCCCGAACGGGTGAACTGCTTCGCTACGGATATGTTGAAGACTTTGATGCTGTCTTTAGCGAGTTTCACGGCCGTATTGCCGGTGTGATTATGGAGTGTATCCATGGAAAGCTCCCGTAAGTATTATTGTCCCTCCTCTGAAGTGCGCTAGCTCATCATAAGGGCCTGCAACAATTCGAAAAGACATTCATTCTGGCGGCGTCAGTGTAGATCCGCCAGTTGGGGGGGAAGGCAGGCCACTTGCTGACACAACTGCGATAATAGAACATTTCAAGAGGAGATTGACTTTGCCATTGGAGTTCGCCAGTTGTGCAAAAGATACAACATCCTCTTCATCTCTAATGAGATCCGAATGGGCTCCGGAAAGACCGGCAAGTTTCTCTGCAGTGACTGGCTCGGTCTAGAGAACAAGCCCGACATGATTACACTCGGCAAGTCTATCACTGGGGGAGCGTTTCCGGCGTCGTACGTTCTGGGTTACAACGAAGCTATGTCGTTGGTCGGTTCATTCCAAACTGGCGGCACATTCACCATGGCCCCTGCAGCGGTAGCAGCAACTATGGCAGCACTGAAGATCTACGACGAAGAAAAGCTGACCGAGAAGGCTTTGATCATTGAAGACAAGTGGAAGAAGGCCACCAGCCAGTGGAATTACCCTTGGGTCAAGTACGTCACCTCCCGGGGTGCTGACATGAGCATCGCAATGGAGCCGAAATACGGCACGGTAACACCTCGCCGAATCGCCCGACTTGCGTGGCAGAAAGGGTTGTTTATCTACCCAACCAAGGCAGCCATTCGTGTCCATATCGCACTGACCATTACGGATGAGGAGCTGGAGAAGGGACTGAAGATCTTGACAACGGTTATGGATGAGATTGAATCATACGGAGACATTCCAGGATCCACTCACCCGTCTGATGACGACAAGCATGGGGGGTATTGAATTTAAGATATTAAACACTCTATAGTTTACGAGTGAAATGCAAACTTCAAGCTTTTCTTCTTGCGTTTACGGTGTCAGTATACAACCGTCAATTGAATGCGTGTAATATGGCGAGACCTTCGGAACGAACGCTATGAAGGCAGTTGCTGCAAGCAGCAGGAGGTGAAATCTTTAGCTGGTCTGTGTGCACCACTGAGCCTGAGTGCGCGTCTCCTAGTGAAGACACTTTGAGACAGGCGAAACTGCCAAAGACGGTCTAAAGTTGAGATACCTTACTTGGAAAAGACCCACTGAAGCAGCCTGTGATTGTGACTACGAAGTACACAGTCTCGTCAATGCTTCCTCCCACCTGACGAGGTGCAGACACTGCATGCGATTCAAACAATTGAGGGGGAAGACATGCAGATGGAAGAGAAGACCGGAGCTGTGCCTCAAGGTTCGCGTTGCATACTGGGTGCATGGCTGGCCGCAACCAAAGAGAACCCCGAGGGCCGCGGCACCCGGAGAGGCGCTGTAGCTTTGGGAACCCTGGCGGGCAGGTTACCATTTACAGCACTCAAACTCTCACCTATCCCCTCAAGAACAGGCCAAGCTGCACCCGTGCGGCCGGGAATCAAACGTGAAGACGGAAAAGGAGACGATATCAGTGATACGTCCGACGTCACTGAGACATACCTCGACAACGGCGGCGAAGGAGTCAGCGTGAATTCTCAGGATATTATCCTGTTTTCATCAAGGTTATTCCTCACAAGATGCAAGAGACGTTATCAGGTAAGTTTCATGTGTCCCTTCATAATGAACAACAGCACGAGCAGCTCGGCCATTCCTTCGCCCATTCAGTGTAATTAAGTGTAAATGAACAGAAGCTAGGTGATGGAGATCGTCCCGATTCCTCTAGGTAGCTGACAGTACACATGCTCCCAGCTCGATGAGCCTCAGACTGCGCAAGCCGTCATCCATTCGAGTCCACGGCCAGAATCCGTGCCACCCCCATTGCGTATGTCAGATGAGTCTTCCATCTTCTAAAGTCTGCGCACAACAGGCAGAGTTCCGATGTCTTACAATCCGTGTTCCATTACTTGGTCAGCTCCGCCGCTGATTATCAAGCCGCATTTCTATCACAAGAAGACAACGCCGTGGTGGTGAATCGGGAGACGTTGGCGTTTTTTGAGCCCATGGCGGCGAGGACATCTTTAAACGCCAGCTGTGTATAGATAAATAACAAAAAGAGTCAATAATTAAGTGTCTCTATTGCCGCACCGCTCACTCACAGGGAGCCAGATCTTTTGCTAACCCAGGTAAAATCGGCAGAAGGTGAGTTGGTGATTTGTCCCTTGGTAGACCTGCTGGCATGGCGTGAATCTGATCACCGAAGGTATTCTGCCTTATCCACTTGGGCGCTTGCTACCCTGCGAATCTTGTCAGATCGAACTCTTCTCTGTCTTCAGGTTGATAATGTATTCCGACTTAACTCTGCGTCGACCTCTTGAATTCAAGCTAGTAAGCTTGGCCGCTGTGCACCTCGTGCGATTCACTGCCGCCCATCTTTGGGTCCAAGGTGTAGCTGTTGTCGGCATTGCTGAATGAAAACCGAGAGAATGCGTCCAGTATCAGACACGCGATTTGGACCTGCTCGTCGAGGACCTAGCTGGGTCCTGGCTGTTAAAATCCTGGTCGTCAAGGTCTTACCTTTGTCATCAAGGTCCCGAGCGACGATGTTATCATTCCAAGTCCCGATTATCAAGGTCCTGATTTGTGGCCCAGGTCGTTGCTGAGGTTCGGTTTCCCCACGCCTGAACCCATCGCTCACGCAACTCCTTGAAAGTAGCCAGGGTACCTTGTTGCTGCTAAACCGATGTTCCATGCCCCATTCCTACCGACAAGGCGACCGACACCTTTGCGACCAACGCCGTCCCCAATAACAGCGCCAGGCATGGCCTGTACCTCCCCGACACCGGCCTTCATCCGGCAACACTTGCGGTATCGGTTCTCAAGGATGCCTTCTTCCAGCAGTTCCAAAACATAGGCGACCAACGTCCCGTCTCGAGGCGATGTCCGAGGTGCTCCTTGAAATGAATCTACGCGGATCACGAACAACACAAACACCTGGGCCAAATGAACTTCCGTGCCGTCCGTCGAGCTATAGCCACCCCGCAACCCGAGAAATTGTTGAATGCCTATCAAAGTGCAGCAAGTGCTGGAAACACTAACCGGGGTCTTAATCATCTCGCAGAAAATGAATGGGCTCGGCTGAACACGGAATGACGCCCCTGCTGTTCTTGACGCCCGAGCTGACTGCTGGCCATAGCTGGAAATCAGAAGGTGCAGAGAACATGTCGTCGACCACCAAGCAGCGTTGCACAGCCAGAAATCACACCCATCAAATGTGCCGCATTGCTACTACCTTTCTCCAACTGGTTTCTTTTCGTGCGCCACGACGCAAACTACGAACCGTTTGTAAGTTGGAGATAATAGCAGCTAAACCGAGTCCACTTATGCAGACTGGAAATTTCTTTGCAGTTACTACTCGCGTATACCAGGACTGCACCGAGGTAATGATCGTCACCCGCTTATGCGCCACCAGTACTTCTTTTGAAGTTGACCGCTATGTTATCAAAGAGCCAGATATCGTCCCAGAGGATATTCATACATTTCGCCGCTGTATTCAAGCGCTCATTATACTAGCGACAACTATCAGCAGATCCTGCGTCATCAGGACCGCGATGCCCCTTGCGAACAAGCTTCTAAAGTTGAAGACAACTATAACTACCACGAATACCACAGGCTATATTGTCGTTGTTGTTGTTATTGTTGTTCTATCTTTCGACGTCAGAGCTACCCCCGGATCGCTCCCTGGGGCATACGTCGTGAAGGGCAGGCCTACACGTCTGAAATAAATAATGTATGGTTGACGGGGATTTCCATCTATCACCCTGAAGTCGTATGCCCAATCCCAAGAGGCTCAAGCGAACGCTTGGGATACGCTATTGATCCTGCAGACCCCAAGCTTCAGCCAGGCATCTTCTTGCCGCCTGCAGCCAGTCCTGTCTGTCGTTCCCATTATTCCATCATATCGCAATTTTACCCAGAGGCCAGGGCATGTCGATTCATCGGCTTGGCCGAGCCTGCCCATCTATAATGTCACCTGCCATGTAGATTCGCTCGCTGGCACCCTCCTATGCCACTTATATTGATCGATGGTGTTTTGAAAGATGTGTGGGCGATGGTGGTTGATGTTTGGGGGTTGTGTGATTAGGAGACTCGTTCGCGATGCGGAGAACAAAGGGGATAGCGGAAAAGCAGAGTGCTGGATTCTGTGCTTTTACCGACGGAAGGACGACATGGAGAGACTGGCCTGGGATGATTTGTTGCTTGGAAAGGTTTGGGCCTGAAAACGAGTGTCGTGGTGGGCGTCCTGAAGCGGCAAGTTCAACCAGCCTCAGGCCTGAGAGGCAAGTCGACGTGATGTTTGCAATAGACACTGAGTATGGCATGGGAAGGTTGGACGACTGGGACTGATGAAGGCGAAAATAGCCGTCTGTGGGATGGTAGGTGGTTCATTTCTTTCGGTCAAGATGGTAGCTGTCCACATGTTGTAGAATTTGATCAACCTAAGTCTTTTGCTCCTCCAAAAGTTCACGTCAACAACCTTGAGTCCAAATCAGGGTATAAATGATTTGAACTGAATGTGATGGGGGTCGTCTGATGACCCCTTTGCGAAGAGAGGGTTATGGAGCAGACGTTGTCTCTGATGCATGCCACCTACTTCACTGACGTGCAAAACTGAGTCAAATTTCAATGACCTAACGTTTGGCGGCTTCTCGTCGGGCAGCACCATCGCAAAGTTCTACGGCGACTCACTCTTGCAGACCATTCGTTCAATCTCCTCGAGCCGCCTCGAGCCCAGCGCGGCGCAGTTGAGCGTACAGATCCCAATCGGGTCACCAGTATCGAGGCCAGCATGCGCGACGACTGCATGCAGCGTCATCGCGGTCAGCGACTGTACAAGAAAACTTGGTGGCCACTTGTAGAACTGGCACCCGGCTATTAATTGCCACCAACAACGTCTGGAGGCCCACAGTTCGCGTCGCAGACAACGGATGGCGCACGGATCCGCTTGACTTTGACGAGTTTCTGGAAGGCCGACTTCTTCACGCCTACAAGGCGACCACCAGCACCTTTTAATGTTGAACCGGCCGGCCAGAGCGGCTCCAGACTCTCGGCCATATCGTCGGACACGCTGTTCACGAGGTAGAGGGCTTCACGCCACGACCGGCCTGCGCTTTCACCTGCTCTCCGTGGCCGATCCCAGCCGCTACCATGCCAAGGACACTGTTGCCATCGACGCGTGCGCTGAGTTGATGCAGCAGCAACTTATGCCTGATGCATAGCTACTGATCATAAGAGCCATGCCACCTAATTCCACCCACCAACCTGACGCTTCGACGTCAATTCAACCACTAAACAAGACGACGGATGCCGGAGAATATCATTTGACCTCAGAGTTCTGCTCGATGGCAACATCTGGGCAGACACTCCTGGTATTCGAGTCGATTCTCGGTGTGAAAAGATAGCGACTGCTGACAGGACAGCCAGCCAATCCTTATACTCTCCTTCCTGAGCAGGCTAGAGTTAGCCACACACAGATACAGACCAGGTCAGCCCTTCATCAGGACAAAAGGCCTAAGCTGAAGCATGAACATGTGCTCTCCGATTTGGGACACATGAAAGTGTTTCTCCGTCATCGTAAGTTACAAAGGCGGGCCCGCAAGCGGTGACTTGCTAAACAAAAGTATGAAAAGAACTAAGAAGTAAAGAAGGACATGTGAGAACATTAGAATACGCCGTCCGGGAAGCTGTTTTACTGAACTGACATAGACGGCGCTAGGGTGTGAGTAGCAAAGGTAACCTTTTGGTCAACTCGCCGCCTGCATGTTCGCTGAAGCATCTTACTGAACTTCTACTTGCGGCCTAGCCGTTGTCGAAATGGATATCCCGCAACTTAGCAAATAAGAAGAAACATGCTGCAATGAAACAGATAATTCTCGTTCAATCCCCTATACAATACAAGGTCAGTCAGACTATTGATTTCACTCCGGAAATATCGATCCAGTCGAACAGGAGGCGGAATATCCACGAGTTGCTTCATCATGAGTAGTTGAAACCGTTCCGAACAGCCCATACCTGACGTCTCGGAAAACATCCCAGCCTCGTGTCATTATCCGACCTCATGCCACCCTGGGGTAGCTCCGGAAACACGAATATGACGTGCGGCGCGAAGGAAGGAACTTTTAGTGGGAGTAAATGGTTACTACTGCATTCTTCCTTTAATAAGAACTGCAAGTTTTATTGGGAATCATCGCATATCCTCTCCTCTCCATCAAAGAATACTTGCGACATCGAAATTGTGCGGTCAGGATCGCTCACAAGGACCCATTTGGGTCGGATGCATTTGTCGCAGCAGCCTCAACGAGAATTATATTCCTGCTCGGCGAATCGACGTAGTTCACGACGCATCTGGCACGACATTGTCGACCGGAGTGAGTCCGGACCGTCATCGCGAAACAGTCTTTCTGCTTTATGCTCACTTGCGGACTGTCAGGCTCAGACTCAAGAGTGGGTTTCAGTTCCGAAGCCCATCTGCTTAGAAGATTTCGCAAGGCAATAACTGCTCAAAGATGCCAAATAATTGCAATGATCTGGTAATTCAATGTTATTCGTAGCTCAACCATGACCTTGCCGGCTACTGTTGAGTTATATTGATTGAAGAAACGAAGAGGGCCAAGGCAAAAGGCGTCAAGTTGGGCCCGTGAATGCAGCTTATATATTTTTCTGCAGGATGGTATGCTTCCAGGCAATCAAAACATGAACACAGCATTTTGGTCTAGTAAATTGCCGTTCGAAATCTACACGCCGCCTTTGAACGGAAAGCTTGCTTTTCTCATAATGCTCCCAACATAGAGGCTTCTCACAGTCCACCACCGCGCACTCCTGATCTACCACCGTCATGAAAGCAATAATTCGCATGTTCGGTATTTGCTTAGAACTGTGAGACCCTTACACCATTTTAAGCTATAGTGAACCTGAGAACATTGAAGTGAACATATACGAATTGAGATGAAGTCATGAACTTCCACTCATAAAAATGAACTTCTACTCGCTGAAGTGAATGTTCGCCCGAGAGAAAGAACAAGACGTATTGAAGTGAATCACAGTTGACTTGATGGTCATTTGCTGCGCGTCCGAAATTGCGTTTTCAGCTTATTGCGCCTAGCAATACTTTGTGAGTTTCAATATACTTCAGCAACGAATCACATACTTTTGAATGTTCGTCTACATCAGACTCGTCATTTCACCTGCTACCTAAATCCACCGTCGGTTGATGATCAAGAACGAAAAGCCGGTTAGACACTGTCGACTGCAAGCTTCACTTAATGGGAAGACCGAAAGGCGTTAAAAGTAGGGGTTCATAGAAGAAACTAGCCTAGTGAGCCTCTGCAAGCCTAGGAGAAGTATGCCTTATGCACAAGTAATAAGACCATAAGGCGCGGCAGTTGTAAGAATAAAACTGTTCATCCCATCCAGAAAAATAAACTGGTTTCAATTTGCAGAGACTTAGAACTGTGTAATGCAAGGCAAGGCAAGAGCTCAAGCGGTCTAATGTGATAGAATAGGTCTGTAGATGTTTTTCCGAATCAAAAGGCTTCGGTGTAAGATATGATTTTGCAGAAGTGAATGGCTGATAGATGTCTCTCCATGCTGCTACATAATGTGTTTCTCATACCTAGGATATTGTGTAGAGGTGACAATTCACCAGATGGCCCATTAAAGAATCATAAAATTCCCACAAGCGCGTTGCATCTCGCTTCGCAGAGATTTCCTCCCTATCTTGGAAAATCCAGCGCATTCCCTTACCAAAGAGAGGATGAGACAATTCATATACACCAAACGCAAGAGATGAACGCAACAGTAATATCGCATTATGTAATATCTGGCTTCTAAAGAGACGCACTTAAACTAAGTGCGTCTAAAAGTCTCAAAAGCAGATCTCTTACAAAGCTGGCGTTCTCATACCCGCCATCTCATCATGTCAAGGTGTCAACAAAGAGCCATAAGATCCGTCATCCAATCGATCCGTGCTAGTTTGGCTGTTCATGATTCCTCCCGACGCCAGTTTCTGAAGCCATACAGGGATAGAATTCGCTTTTCTGAAGCGCCAGACGGTGCCGTTCACATCCAGTGCTATAGCTAAGACAGCGCAGATGATTCATTGCATGTTCGGATAGCTTGAGTGACGTGTGAAGATGTATGAATGCCAAGAATCTGTGAGAAGTTAGTCTTTACATACCAGCATGGGTGAGAAATCACACACACACACACAGGCTACGCAAGCAATATTCAACTATGGCTCAATAGATGATATTTTATCAGGTATCAGGCGTAGTCTGAGGCTTCATTGATTCCTGTCTATGCACATAGCTTTGTGTGTATCTCTGTCATCTCTGTGTACATTGCTGTATCAGTTACGTCTTGCGAGGCTGCTTTAAAGCGAAGTTTTGGAATTCCAAGGACGCATCCTTCGCAACAAATAACGCGACTCGCTAATCAGCTTCGAAGGGAATCTATAGACGCAAGATTCTTCAGATAAAAGCAAGGATGCTGAAGGTTTGCTGGTCAATTGGTAGCCTTAAGCGTCCAAATTGCCTCTTGGTGTGAAGTGCCAGGGCATTATAGAAGTGAGTCTTGAGGTCGCTTCAACACTCAACCAGCCTGTCTTTTTCACACCCTCGATATCTACCACCTTAGCCTTCAACATTCACGTCAGCACCCGCGGTACAGGTTCGATTCGTGGGAGCTTGAAGAGGCTTTGGGTTTATAGTCTTCATAGTGAGCGAGCTCGGTCCTTAGACGGGCCACAGGTTGATTCCGGGCCTTGTTCACCTTTAGTCGCGTCAAAAATATACAGCATTGCCTGAAGAAACTCAGTTGCCTGACGATCGCCGGCGTTTTTAAACCAAAATAAAACACCAACATTGGCGCAGAATAAGGGCCGGAAAAGCGGCCCCCGGCGGCCTCCCGCTGCGCTTCTTCTCCACAACCCGAAATCACGCCGAGCTTGCGAATGTTAAGTCAACACGGCGATTGCACGGCTCAACCGTCAACGTGAAAGTTCGGGAAAATCTGGGATCCGACCTGTGCAGGCTGGAAGCATGCACCCTGGATTTGCTTTTCGCACTTTCTCCTCAGTGAGGGAAGTATCGCCACCGCTCATCTGCGCCTCGGGTCGCGAAGCACAGGCTGCACGAGTCACCTGACAGCCTACTTCGCAAGCGTGCCACTGCATACCACAACAGCCCGCTTTTCTCGGGGCGGGTGAAATGGAATTTTCATCACCATGTGGGCTGAGTTCTGTCCATTGTGATGAGACCGGGCACATCTGCCTTTGCCGGATAACAGACACCAACATGAGAAGAGAAGGGTCGGTTTCTGAGGCCATTCTATCCCATGGCAACTATTCTTGAAGTTCAGGTTACGCGCAACCTGTGACTGCCATGCCGGTGGCTCAGTTCTCATTCAATGCTTAGAGAAACGCGAGAATGTGTTCGAGTTATTCAGGCGGAAAAAGCCTTTGAAGAATGGCTGCTTCTATGGCCAGCCTTGCGTTTGAGACTGAACACGCAAGGAGACTGAAATCAAATCCACATATTATGGCGGATTTGAGAGCGATGGAGAATATCAAGGTCATAAAGGGCAGATGTTGTTTCTTTCAGCAAGTCCACTATGTGATTGCGATGAGTGTTGACGTCGCAGGCGTGGGATTGCTGCATTTGGTCGTAGTTAGATCAGCATCGTAGTTCATCCACAGAGTCCACGTAAACTCCCGATCACTAGCCAGTCCTCAGCATCAAGGTGTGCTCTCCGCAGCGTTTTCATTGCAAAAATTACCTTCAGGCTGAGGTGATTCAGGCTGAGGTGATTCGACGAAATCGAGTATCTCCGCGCCGGGTCTAATGACAAGATCTGATTTGCAAGAAATGGTACGTCCTGCATATCCCGCAGGGGGAAACCTTCGCCGCAAGATTTGTGGAAAGATTTTCGGAGTCGGCGCATCGTCTGTTCATCAGAAGCCTACTAGAGCGGGTTTCATTCTCTAAAGCCACCTCTAGTCACCTGGCCTCTCTTTGATCCAACAGGTTACAGGCAGGTTCTTGTTCCAAACGGTGGTATGAAGCTGTTTGATGCTTGCTTTGATAGGAACAGCCTGTTCCGAGTCGAGGGCATTTTTGCTTCATATTGAGCAACGTTAACCCGACTTCGCACGTCGAGCAATTAAGAGGTGTCTGGTAGTTGAAGCGTTCGGCCTTCATTCGCCTTGACGACGAGTCTAACGGATCGATCGCGGGAAGGGGGCATTTCCTGATGACGCCAAGGGACCAGCAATCCGATCAATTCATGAACATTATCACTGAGTGTCTTGTATTGGTAGCGCTGCAGTAGCTTGCTTGATGATGCTGTCGCGCTGTCACACCATGGTCTTCGTGCGGGAGGAGCTTGATTGTCGGGCAAGGACAGAGGCGAGTGGAGCAGCTGGTTGGCTGCGTACGGACCTATAGCCGGGAAATACTGCGAACTTCAGCTGATCTTTGATGAGGTCATCGACGGAAAAGCGCTGTTATGGAGGCCTTGGGAGGTAAGAGCTCGCCCCTGGGATGCGTAATGCAGGTTTTATGGATGATAGAAAGATGCAACCGCCTTTCGCATAGATGCTGTCTGTCAGTTAGGCTGCGAACACTTCATCAGTGCCCCTAAGGTCCTCACCTGTCAAATGCGCGATCTCTGCTTGCCTTTTAAAAGAAGGGCTTTGCTGCGGGCAAGGTTGGGGGATGCCACAGTAGATGGCAGGCCTAAGACTCTTAGAGTCGAGTGTCCGTGTGTGCGGTTGAGTCTGGACATCGTCGTATTGTCGCCTAGTGTCTTGCCTGGAAACTGATGGATAGCTTGTCACTGAAGGTGGTGGGGCGGAGATCGCGATTTTTGTGTTAAAAGCAATACTTTGACTGACAAAAGAAGCACTGGCAACCTCAGCCTTGATTCTATCTATGGTCGAGAAGCGCTTTCTATAGAACAGGTAAATCCTGCTTGCGCTCTCGCTTCAAAGGTTCTATGCGCCCTGCACTGAGATTTGTAACTCGTCATACTCCCTCGCCTGCGTCCATGGTGGTAGCCTCAGTGGTATCCCCGCTGATATCGCTGGTATGCTCGTCCGTGTAATCGTCTGTATCCTTTGGAAGTGTGAGAAAGTCCATGCCAATCACTAGTCTGGTTTAACGTCTGTAATGGGGTCAACCACGCCGGTGTTGTTCCCGTCTGACATGGTATCCTCTCCATCTTGGGTGTCTCGGTCGGTCGACGTCCTCCTATCTGCGAGGGTCTCGTCCTCTAAGTGGTTCGTGATATTGCTGTGGTTCTGTTTCTCCGATCGGCCATCCACTGCATCGGACGATTTGTCGGTGATGATTCCGTCCTTATCATTATTGAGCTGCTGGATGTAGTCTTGAGGTTCGATCCAACACATGCGGGAATGGGAGGAATGGCTCGTGGAAGGGATTGTGGGAGACGAAATGAAGTCTTGCTTGGATTCTAGTGCAGCAAGGTCGTACCTGTATTTACCTGCGAACCTGTCCAATGTCCCGGAAATTCAGGACATGGACGGGCACACATTACATCAGAGCACCAAAACAAAGGCACCTGTTTGGTGTCACCTTGACGGTGAAGGTCAGTAGGACTCCCCTGTCCCTTCCAACAATGTATCTTGGGCAAGTATGCGAAGTCTCGTTGGGAATGGCGGGGCAGGATTTGAGACGCCCAAAACGGGACAGAAAGCAGGTACTGCTGAATGGAAGGTGTTTAGTGGAAACTGCATTAGAACGGCGCGGATACGTATCCTCTCAACACGCATTGCAACTGCCGACTTTCAGCAACTGCCACTAACCACCTGCCGGTTTTTAACCAACTGCTGAGTTCTAGCCGCCTGCCGATATGTAAAATCGTCAGCCACTGGAGAAATTCGTAGTCAGTGCCTGTGAACCTGGAAAAAAAGGAAAGAAAACCGGCACTGCGTGACACCCGTGGACCTCTCTCACCCGGGCAGAAGATATGCCTCGGTGGAACCAACGCCAGACGACAGAAAGTCAAGCCAATTGCCCAGAGGGGAAGGCATTCTGCATGAGAGGATGGGCGAGGCGTTGAATGCCTTCGTCGTGCGTGCATGATGCCAATTCGTGTCTGGCCGGCGTTGCCGTCATGTAGGCCATGGGCGTTGACAATTTGCAGTCTGTAGGTCAAGTGTGGTGGAGTAATTGTTGGGAGAGTAGAAGATCCTGACATCGAGGGTCACCATAAACGGTTCAAATGAACTCATGCACTGCGAACGGCTCTCCTGCCAATTAGGCACCATTCACCTGGCGATGTGAGATTTCTTTCTTCCCATTTCCTTTCCAACCTTGCAATGCCGTTCTCCATGGTTTCGCGATAACAAGCAAGACGGTGAGGTTACGGCCGCGATTGGGACAGGTGCAGTGTGGTTGGGAAATGGCACACACCAGCGCGTGCCTCACTGCGACCATTTTAGACGCTGTCGCGTCTTGTTTGGTGACGAGATAACGAAATTTGTCATCTCGTGAGTGGGGCTTGGACGAGGACCTGTCCAACATGCTCATTGGCAGATCTTATATCGCTCATGTCGCTCATCTCGCTTATCTCACCCATCCCGCTTATCTCACCCATCTCGCTTATCTGCGTTCATCGCCCGCCTGGGTTAATCCTTCCCCAACGTCCTCCGTTTGGGTTGGGATGCCTTATTGCACCCTCATCAATGGCAGGCTGGCTTGCGGTTTGGCAGTACGGGGCCTTGAACCATCATCACCGCCGCACTTGAAGCATTAGTCTGATGCTGCACCTTTCAGGCTGTAAGTAGTCGCCGCAGTCCGAAAGCTTCCACTGCACTGGGAGCTTTCCAAGTCTGAGGTTTCACCAACTTGCATTGCCGAGACTTTTCAAAGCGGCCTGCTTTAGGACCTCCCTTGACCTGAGGTGGTGACTGCCTTGAAGTCTGTGCAGACAAGTGAGTGGTAGTTGTGCCTGCCGACACGTGGACCGCGCCTGCCTCTCGTTCTTCGTACCCGCCCCGCTTGTTCAGACGCACCTAAAAAAGATCTGCCCTTGCCTGCAGCGCATACTGCCTTACCTGGAAAACAAGGAAGGCACCGTGGTTAGTCCTACCTTAGTTCATGGAGAAAAGTCGAATGTGACAGTTTACCTTGGATTTCGCCCCGCCCTGTGCGACGTGCTGCCAACACCTCGACAGTCCCCAACTTCATGCGACCTGCCTACTGCTCATCTTCCAACTCCAGTTCTTCTCCGGATCAACCTGATTTGCCGCGAACGGTCCCATCTTCCTCGTCTCGCCCGCCTAACAACGGAATCGTCACGATGCCCAGCTCCGCCCGCGCCAGCGAAAACAAACCTCCCACCCACATCCTCGCATCCGCCAACAAACTCGACACCCACAAGACCAATAATTCAAACACGACCAACACCGCCAACACCGCCAACACGTCTTCCAGTGGCAGGATGAAGCCGACTGGCTAGAAGCCATCCGACTCGCCCTTCAAGCGTGCTTTGACCGAAGCTCTGTTCCCCGCTGCGACAAAGGTTCCAACCGCAAGATCCAGGTGGGTGCTCCTTGGTTTTCCTTTTCCTGTCTCCCTCTGGCTGTCAATGCCACCAAGTCCATCACGTCCACCTTGCTAACCTCTCTCTCATGTTTCTTCCCAGGCTTTCCAGTCCTTTCAAAGGTCGCGTCTTTTCCCGCGTTCCTCGCATGTCGGCTTGGCGTGCTGCCCATGCCGAGAAGACTGTTGACGGAAATGCCGGTGCCCAAACCCCGAAGGACAAGACCATCGAAACCGTCGACACAAAGGGTGACCGAGCGGACGAAGGCCACAAGGACAGGGACCTGGCCTCGGTTGCGCGAGGCGATCCCTTCGAGACCCCCGCCAAGTACAAGATGACCATCCGGTAGATCGACTTGGTGGACCTCCTCCTTTATACTCGTTGTCCTTGCTGCAGTGGACGAGGGGCGGTAAAAGGGGAGAAATGAAGTTTCAATCAGTTGAATCATCTCCGCGCCAGACTCCGCACGATATCGGCGGATGGAATCGCGACCTACTGCAGTCGATGGGGAGGATAGAGGCCTGGTGTGATATGCAGTTTCAAACGTGCATGCCGCGGGGCGGATGATGGTACAGGAGGTAGAACTCCCAGCAGTCGGATGAATAAAGTCTATCGAATACTACAAAAACTACGAGCAAATGACGTGCATCGCGTAAATGTCCGGGGCGCTGCCGACCGCTAGTCTCGCTGTGCCGTTGCCGACATCAATTTGGTCATGTCCATACGCAGTGCTCAAGACGGAGAAGAACTGTTTTGTTGGCTTTCGTAGGCGTGCAGGTTAATGTAGCTTTGGTCCGCCCAGAGACCGCGCGGAGGGCAGGTTGGCGGGGTCTAAAACACCACCAGACGTGGCTGATGCTCCATTGCTTCACCCCACCGAGCTTCCTCCAGAGCTGGAAGGATGGAGATTTCTCAAAGTAAGACAGAGGCATAGGAGGAAATAAACTCATGCACAAGAATTATCTGATGTGATCGACCGGCGGCAGCTCAGCGCGCTGTACCCCGCTGGTAGTTAACTCCGGGGTGAGTACGGGCGCACGCACCACGGCTAAGGTTGCGGTGACGTAGTGTTCTGGCAGAAAAAAAGCCAGAACGCCCGGTTATGTAATCATGCCTTACATTAGGTGACTTGGTGACGTAGCGTTCTGGCAGAAAAAAAGCCAGAACGCTCTGTTATGTAATCATGTCTTCCATCAGGTGATCTGGTGACGTAGCGTTCTGGCAGAAAAAAAGCCAGAACCCTACGTCACTCGCTGGGCGTCTTATGTAATCACTGTGTTGCACACTAAACCTGCGGCCCCCGTGTCGTGTCCGGGTGCACGTTGATGGCATGCTCACTGGGGTCGAAAAGGAAAACCACTGCCTTGCCCGCAGGCTGAGACTTGCTGAACAAAAACATGAACGAAAATTCAAAAGGGGGGATCAACGGCTGATCAGCCATCATTGTCAGTATTCGAAACCCAGAGGCAGATGGAACTCTTGATATCTCAGCATCCTTTAATTTGAGACGGGCAGCAGAACCCAAGGTTACGTCCTGGAGGTCGTTCTACAGGCTCGACATCTGGTTTCTGTTCCGGTTGGCCGGCCATCGTGCCTCCTACATCTCCTCCGCCGCCATCTCCTACGTCGCCACCGCCAGCGTTTTCGGCTTTTACGGCCCTAGGTCTATCTCATCCATATATCTCTGCATATCTCATCGCAGCTGTTCAGCAGCCACTCTCAATACCGGACGACGTGTGCGATTATATTTGCATCTGCAGCGGCGTCCGGTCCCACGACGTTGATCACCAGGCATGTATGAAGAAAGTCGGTATCAACGGCTGGTCGTATCCACCTAAGGGAGCATATTGTTGCGATCAAATCTTGGCTTGACGGCAAGTATCGAAGATGTCAGTGGCTCGAACCAGCTGACATTCGAATTGGGAATGCAGGTTGCAAACGATGCATCAATGGGACGACGACCCACCAAAAGGGGTGCCGCCATTTCGCCTAAATGTACCCATGTCCTCATCTCCTCCCCCGGACGTCACGTCGAGAACAACTGACAACCTGACGAGCACACTGCACAACTCCCCCGCGAAGCCGTTTTAGGAAAGCGCTATCATCCCCAGCGCCAGGCGTCCTAACGAGCGCCAGGCTCACGTCGCTACCACATCCCATCCAAGCCTCACTGAACGAGAGCCAGGCTTCGTGTGTCAGCCATGCCATAACCCAACCCAAGCTGCCAGCGTTATCATCCGACCCACTCAAAAGGCGTCGCTGTCCACGCCGTCATATTGGTGCTTCTCTATCATCCTAGTTGACGGAATGGAATTACTTGCGACACAGTCTCATTCGACGCACCTTTGCCATTCCCGCTCAAGCACTGCATTTTCGTCCGTTAATACGCCGCCATTTCAACTTACACCTGTGACCATTGCTGCGAGGATAAGTTTCAAACCAGTCTTATAAAACTCTCATAGATGCCTCTATTAACGAGACGCTGCTGCGGTACCCCTTAAGCCTAGCCAAATGCGCTTTCTGTCCAGGCAGGGCCATCTATAACACCACACCACTCATCCATGCAGCGCAGGCGCGAACAATGCCTCAGAGTAGGGTTTGCCCACAATTTCTATCTATATAGGAAGGGTCCAGTAGTGCCATTTTACTAGTTAATATAGGTTAGGTTAGGGCTAAGATTTAGGCTAGAAAGAGGCTTCTGTTATAGTTAGCTATCTAACAGTAGAGTCTGCTAATAGAAGCTGGGGATTAATATATTATAACAGTATACTAAGGTTATAGTCTAAATTATAGGTTATAAGCTAGTTATAGATCAGATCTTCAGAGGCTAAAGTAATTAGTCTTAGTCTTAATAAGTAATTTATAGTAAAAATAAGCTAAGAGTATCTATAAGGATAAATACTAAGTTAATTACTAAAGAGCTATAGAAGTCTAACCTTAAGCCTAGCTTATAGTTATACTATATATAAGTCCTAAATAGTCTCTCTATCCTAAAACTAATAAGATCTAAGTAGTCCTTAAAAGTAAACTACTATCTCTATATTAGTCCTCTTATTAGACTACTTATCTTCTATTAGTTCTTCTTATTATTATATAACTTATATTATAGTTCTTCTATTCTAAGTAAGTCCCTATTATTCCTATAATTCTATAGTATAAATATCCTATCCTAGCTACCTAACGCCTAGTAGGTTAGTTAACTATTATCTATATATAATAGGTTATAATATTAGGTCCCCTCTCTATAGGTCTTATCCTTAAGACCTAATATAAGTAGGTTATTAGTCTTAAGTTAGGGATCTATTAATTATACTTCCTAATTTACCTATAATATTAACGCTATATTAAGTTATATTTAGAAATTAAAAAAGAAGTTACCTACTATTAAGCTTAAAGATCATAAATATAAAGCTTTAATTAAATATATTAATTCTTATTCCTTACTTAGTAATATACCTTATACCTATTACTTTTAAGCTAAAGTTCCTTACTATTTTAGCGAGAAGTTATCTTAATATTATATATATATTAAGGTGAAGAAGCCTTATAATAGTGTCCTAGTAGCTTCAACTTATATAGCAGCTTCCTTATTTTTTTTTTTTTTTTTTTTTTTTTTTTTTTTTTTAAGTAGCTAATTTACTTTTTTATAGTATAAAAGTTAAATAAGTAGTAAAAGGAGTAGGATAAAAAGGAGGAAAAAGCTAGTAAAGAGCTACTTACGCTTTATTAGGAGTTTACTTATTTATAGACTTAAATAGCTAAAGTTACTAATCGCTTAAGCTATATTTATATAACTAGGAAACTAGTAAGGGAACGCTAAACTAAAGCTTTTAAGTAGGGGATATAGAAGATTAATAAGGAGGATAGTATACTTCTAGTATTAGATACCTATAAGAGGTAGGTAATAAGTAACCTTTAGGCTACTAAGGTACTAAATAATCCTTAGTAGTAAGAGTTTAGGTTTAGTTTAGATTTTATTAAACTTAGTCTTTTAGTTCTTAATATTAGTAGTACTCTAATATTATCTTAGTTTATTTCTAGTATCCCTAAGTAAATAGATATATTTTCTCATTATACTAGTCTAAAGCATCCTCCTAGTTATACCTATACTAATAGGAGTTATATCCCTTATTTCTTAGCTTCTCTTTATTTCTATTATATTTCTTCCTATATTTATTTCTCTTTTTCGTTAGTATACTTTATATATTCCTTAAATTCTTCTAAGGTTATAGGTAGGCTTAGTCTATCTTAAGGATTAATATAATTAAGTATCCTAATATACTTATTAATCTTATCTTAATATTTAAGTAAGTTATTATTAGGTTCTTATATATTATCTTTATATTTATAGTTTTTCCACTTAATAAGGTATTCCTATTTATTATCTCTATATTAGTAGTTAAATAGTTTTTCTACTTTATATTCTAGTTTATTATCTTCTATAATAATAAAGTTATTTATTTATAATCCTTATAGTGCTAACTTAAGAAGTAAAATATAGAATACTAAGTGATACTTTATAGTTTCTAAGAGTTTAAATTTATAGTTAACTAGTGAGATAACTTATAAGATTTTAAAAAGTCTAAGTTTTTTATAGTTAAGTTTATCGCTTAGTCGTTTTATTTTAATATTTCGCTATATAAAGTAGGCGCTATCTCCCTCTTTTAAGGTTAATCCCTTAATCCTTTATTTATTACTAAATTTTAATATTTATTATTAGATAAATTTAAGTTCTTTATATATATTATCTTAAATATCCTTAATTTATTATACTAAGGTAGTAGCTTTAACTATAGTTAGGCTTACTTAGGGTTCTCTATAGGTAGTTAGTTTAAATTTATAGTTAAAGTAGAAGGGGGATTCCTTAGTACTTTCTCTAATTATACTATTATAGGTAAACTAGGCGATTAATAAAAGTATAACCTAATTATCTTAATTATAGTTAATATAAGTATAGAGGTAGGTTTTAAGGATTTAATTAACTTATTCTATTTATCTATTAGTCTATAGGTAGAATATAGTAGATATTAATTATTTAATACTAAGTTATGCTATAATTAACTTCTAAAACTTAGAGGTAAAGATCTTATCTCTATCTAATATAATCTCCTTAAGTATACTATAATTAGTAATAATATACTTAAGGAAGGTATATATATATTCTTTAGCATTACTTACTTCTTTATATAGGATAAAGTAAGCATACTTTATAAGTTAGTCTATTATAATAAGAACACTATTAAAGTATACTCTTATAAGGGGTTCTTATAACTTTAGTAGTTTAATAATAAAGTTAAGGGATATAAATTACTAAGCAGTTTATAATATAAGTAAAGGTTATAATATACTATAAAGTTAGTATTAAGTAGTTTTACTTTTTAGGTATACCTTATAATTCTTAATTACTTTTACTATACGTTCTCTTATAACCTTTTCTCTATATTATTATTATAGTTATTTCTAGGTTTTTATAATTCCTTAGTAACTATATATAAGGTGTGCATAAAATTCTATATTAGAAGGTATAAGGGTACTTCCCCCTCTATTCACTCTATACTAGAGGGCTTAAGGCCCTAATACTCTATACTAATACTTAATACTAAGCAAAGCGCTGCTAAGAAACCCTTTATAGGAAGAAAACTCAGGCCGCGTTGCAGTACACAATTAGGTAGACGATACGTACACAATACTATATAATGATTGGCCAGAGGCCGATGGTGCCCCACTGTGCATGTGGGTCCCTCGAGGGAGGGGCCCACCTTTTGCAGCGGGTCCTTAACCAATCAGAAGAGAGGAAAAGGGGTTCCTGTAGCCGGGATTGAACCGACGCCTATGCGTTTGGGTAACGCACAGGCCTGCTAGGCGCACACCACTGCGCCATACAGGTGCATAAAATTCTATAATTACTTTATTATCTAGTTTATTAGTTAGGCTGATACTAGATCATCTAGCTATTATTAGGAGTTTAGCTATTAGTATTAGGTCTCTATTATCTTATTATTTGAGAATCACTTAGGTCTCTTTAGGTATTAGGATATTATAGTCTAATTATTAACTAAAAGTGTCTACTCTACTATTATCTAATCTTTTTTAATAGATTATTTAGAAGTTAAATTCTAAGAGGAATTCTAACTATTAGATTTATTATTTATTAAGTATTTTTGAGGTTATAAAGTATAAGAAATTCTTATAATCTAAGTATATAAGTATTTTATAAATTATTCCTAAGAGTTTAGGTCTCTATTCTTTAAAAGCTTTAATAATTACTATAAGCTTTTTATTATAGATCTAATAGTTAAGTTCTAGTCTATAGAGCTTATAAGAGAAGAAGGCGTAAGGGTATAAGTATCCTTTTAAATCTTATTATAATAGTTATGCTCTAATTATATAGTTAGATATATTAAGTTCTACTTTAAACTATTTTATTAAGTTTAAGATAATTAGGATAGGTTTACTAGTAATAAGGTTTTTAATCTTCTAGAATACTATTTATTATAGTTCTTCTTATATAAAGGGTATATCTTTATAGCTAAGGCTAGTGAGAGCTATATTAATCTTACTATAATCTTTAATAAATTTATAATAGAAGTTAATAAAACCTAGGAATCCTTAAACTTCTTTAAGGTTATTAAGTACTAGCTATTCCTTAATAGCTTTAACTTTATTTCTTAATATATAAACCTTTCTAGGGGTAATAGTGAATTTGAGGTATTCTACTTTTTATATATAAAATTTGCTTTTTTTAGGTTTAACTAAGAGTTTAGTTNTTGCTTTTTTTAGGTTTAACTAAGAGTTTAGTTTCTTAAAGGGCTTATAAGATATAGTGAACGTCTTCTTTATACTTCTTAAGTATAAGTAAGAAGATAAGGATATTATCTAAATAGATAACTATATAAATATTAATATATTTATATAGTATTATATTAATTATATTTTAGAATATTATAGGTGTATTAGTAAGACTAAAGGGTATAATAAAGTATTTAAAATATCTTTTTTATATCTAGAAGGTAGTCTTTTATTTTTTACTTTATTTTATTTAGATTAAGTTATAAGCCTTTTTAAGATTAAGAGCTATAAACTAGTTAGCTCTATATAGGAGTTATTTTATCTTATCTATAAGGGGTAGTAAGTAGTAGTTTTTTATTATTATTTTATTAAATATATAATAGTTAATATATAGCTATAGTTTTCTATTCTTCTTAGGTATAAATAGGATAAAGCTTCTTATTAATAATATTAAAGGTCTAATATAACCTTTCCTAAGGTTTTCTTTAAGGTATTTATCTAAAGCTTCTATTTCTATTAGGTTAAGTTTATAGATCTTATTAAATTATAGTTTTTTCTCTTCTTTAAGGGGGATTTTATAATTAAAACTAATATATTTAGGCAGTTTAGTCTCTAATTTAGCTATAAAGAGTTTCTTATAAACTTTATACTCTTCTAAGATAGATAGAAGTAGATTATTTTTTTATTTAAGATCTATTATTATTAATAGTAGTAATATAACTTCTTTTACCTTAAGGTAGTAGATATATCGTCTTACTATTTTATATAGTATTAGCTTATTTAAAGCTTATTTTTAATAGGACTACTTAGGAACTAAGTTATTATAGTCCTAATAAAGTTAGCTTTTACTTTAATCTATCTATAGGTTACTTATTTATAGCTAAGGTAGTCTTAGTATTATATTATATATTCTTAGATTAGTAATATTAAATTAGATTCTTTCTTTTTAATTTAGGTAGCTTATCTTAAGGGGTGTAGTCTTATTATAGATAGTACTTCCTTTATACTTAAATTCTTCTCTTTCTACTATATATAACTAATATAGTTATTCCTTTCCTCCCTATAGTATTTTTAGCTTATTAATAGCTTAGGGGGTGATAAAGTTTACTTTAGCTTTACTATTAATTAGTATAAGGGTTATTTATTAGTTAATAATAACTTTAAGTTTTATATTACCTTAATATCTTTATAATATTTAGTAGATAAACCTTTTCTTTATTACTTATTATAGTTCTATATTAGTAGGTAAGTTTAGTTTTTTAACTACTTTAGGTATCTTAGGTAGGTAATTTATTTCCCTTCCTATTATGCTTTTATAAGGCTGTTTTTATAATATCTAACCTAAGGAGGTTAAGGTCTATTCTTTATAATTCTCTAGGTATATACCTTTTCTTTATAGTAGATTTAGTATTTATTGCGTTAGTATTTATCCTATTTTATTTATTTATTATAGAGGTATTCTATAGGAAATTATTAGCTAAGGGTGAATATAGTGATATTACTATTAAACTTTCTAAGTTCCTATCTAGTGAGGGTATATATAATATAGACGTTTCATAGAGGACTATTATTATATTATTTAGGTTAGAAATAGTAGTTATACTTATCTCCTATATAGATTTTATAATAGTTAAAGAAATATTATGCCTAAAAGAGGTATTAATAGTTAGGGTTAGTAACTTTAAGGTATAAGTAATCTTTAATTCTAAGTTATAAAGTATAATATATTCTTAGCCCTATATTAAGTACACTATAAAGTTTAATAAACTATTTATTATTATATAGGTTAATTTACTTATATATAATTCGCTTAAGTATATTATCCTTCTTAAATTCCTCTTTAAAGCTAATATTATCTACACTAGAGGTAAGCCTATAAGTGATCTCTACCTAAGTATATTAGCATATAATATTATAAAGTTTATCTAAGTTATAAAGAGAACCTTCTCCTTCTCTAAAAGTCTAATTATTTATAAAATTAAAGAGTTACTATTCTTCTAAGGGGTTATACTTATAATCTAATTTATTATTAGATTCTTCCTTTATTTATTCTTCTAATATTATATAGGTAGTTTAGTTTAGGAGTTTATAGCTAGTCTAACCTTAGCTATTAGTTATTTTTATAGTAGAACTAAAAGTTAGTTTAAGTTACTATACTTATAGTATCTTATTAAGTTATTCTTAGGTTTTTCTATAGATTTTACTATTACTAATATGTATTATTACTAAGGTTCTTAGACATATATCCAATATAGTTATATTATACCTAAACTATCTAAGGTTACTATCCCTTAGGTAATATCCTAATATTTCCTTATCTTTAAAGTAGATTTAATAGTTATTATTATAATATCTAGTTTAAGACTAAGATATATATAGGACTTTAGTAATAATATTAACTTATTAAGGCTATTTAGCTATTAGTTTCTAGGGAAGCTTCTTAAGCTATTTATAGTTTCTAGTAATATATCCTTATTTATTATAGTTATAACACTTAAGGTTCTAAGGCTTTTTATTATTAGGTTTAGTTATTATACTGAGATCTATAGGTCTACTATATTATCTATAGGTAGTACTTTAGTAGGTATTATTCTAATTATTATAAGGTCTATTATTATTCTATAGGGGGTTAAACTTCTAATAAGGCTACTATTAGTATTTATGTCTAGAGTTTAATCCTTATTATTTTTTGCCTTTTTCCTTATAGTATTTAAAAAGTTAATTATTAATCTTAATAGTAAGGTTAGTATACTAAAGAAAATCTTTAGGACGGTTAATCTTAATAATCTTATCTTTTACTTTATCCTTAAGTCCTTAATAGAATATAAAGATCTTAGTTTCTTTAGTAAAGTTAAGTTAGATACTAAGTTATCTAAACGTAGTAGTATATTCTTTAGTAAACTTTATCTATTATAGTTATATAAGGTCTCTTTTAGCTTACTATTTCTTATTAAGGTCTTAGAAGAGAGAGTAGAAGGTATCTTTAAATCTTTTAAAGTTACTATAGATATTATAGGTTTTAGTAGAGTATTCGTCTAAGGTTTTATACTTAAAGAACTCTTTCTAGATAGGTTTAAACTATTTAAAAGCTTATCCTTATAGGTAGGTAGTAGTATAAATAACTTTCTCAGTTTAGCTAGTAAAATCTCTATAATAGAAGTTTTAATAGTTCTTAACTTAGATTAGGAATAACTTAAGTTATCTAGAGGTATTATTATAGGTAATTAAGGTATTAAGCTTAAATTTCTATTATCCTCTAATTAGGGTAGTAATAATATTAGTAGTAACTTAAAAGGTATTAAGTTCTTCTTAGAGTTCTTAAACCCTTTTAAGGTTAGTATCTCCTCTAATATCTTTTTCTAGCTTTTTAAAAGCTACTATAGTGTTCTAAAGTTATCTATTAAGGTTTTTAATAACTTACTTACTTTTATTTATAAATATTTATATTTCTTTAGATTTAGCTTCTTATTTCTAGATAATATGTTAAAGTTTCTTATAACCTTCTTTAGTAAAGGATTCTTCTCTATTAAAGTTATACTTAAGGTCTAGTATATTATAATCTTTAACGCTAGTAAGTTTCTATACTAAACTCTAAGGCTAGTTATATAAGGAAGATAAAGATCTTAAGGTAGGGGATTTAGCTAAAGCGTAAGAAGATATACTTATCGTTTTACTATTAGTAGGTATTAATAGTTAACTTACTAAATAGGAGTAATTAAAATGTTATAGTTAGCTATCTAATAATAGAGTCTATTAATAGAAGCTAAGGATTAATATATTATAATAGTATACTAAGGTTATAGTCTAAATTATAAGTTATAAGCTAGTTATAAATTAAATCTTTAGAGGCTAAGGTAATTAGTTTTAGTCTTAATAAGTAATTTATAGTAAAGGTAAGCTAAGAGTATCTATAAGGATAAATATTAAGTTAATTACTAAAGAGCTATAGAAGTCTAACCTTAAGCCTAGCTTATAGTTATACTATATATAAGTTCTAAATAGTCTCTCTATCCTAGAACTAATAAGATCTAAGTAGTCCCCAAAAGTAGACTACTATCTTTACATTAATCCTCTTATTAGACCGCTTATCTTCTATCAGTCCTTCTTATTATCACGTAACTTATATTATAGTTCTTCTATTCTAAGTAAGTCCCTATTATTCCTATAATTCTATAGTATAAATATCCTATCCTAGCCGCTTAACGCCTAGTAGGTTAGTTAACTATTATCTATATATAACAGGTTATAATAGCCTCTTTAGGGCTAATAAATAAGTAATATAGAAGGGGGGTACTAGGGGGCTAGTAAAGGGAAAGTATATTAGATAATAATATATATTAAATTCTATATTTAGAATAGACTAGTTATAGGTATCTATAAGTCTACTAGTAGAGAAGGTTTCTAGGATTTTAATTATAAAGTTTAAATAATATATATAGCTAGAAGAAAGCCCCTAAAAGCTTTTTAGATCTAACTATTTAAATCTAGATAACTTATTATATATAGCTAGAAGTTTCTTAAGGTTTCTAGGATTTAGATTATAGTAGTCCTCTAGATAGTTTAGTCTATTTAGTAAGAAGTCCCTTAAGACTTCTTAGACTTAACTATAGTTTTTAGATAACTTAGCTTATTTAATTAGAAACTTTTAGGGGCTTTAAGGAACCTAATTATAGAATTTAGATAACTTAACCTAATTAGCTAGAAACCTCTTAAAGCTTCTAGTACTTAACTATACTTAATTATAGTAATTATCCTCTAAATAATTTAGTCTATTTAGTAAGAAGCCTCTTAAAGCTTTTTAGAAGTTAAACTTAATTATAAATTTTAAATACCTTATTATAGTTAGCTATAAACTTTTAGAGGCTTTTAAAACTTAGTAGTAGAATTTAAATAACTTAACCTAATTAGCTAGAAGCCCCTAAAAGCTTTTAAGACTTAACTATTAAAGCTAAATAACCTAACTAATTTAGCTAGAAGCCTTTAATAGCTTTTATAACTTAAGTAGAAACTAAATAAGGTAAAATCTACTTACTTATAATACTCTCTTAATAATTACTTAAGGGAGGAAATACTTTAAATCTTATATATATACTTATTTATCTTTTTACTTAACTTTAAGTAGATCTTTAGGTTTATATATAGCTAGTTAATTCTATAGCTTCTATAGAGCTTCTTACCTTTAAATATAGCTAATTAAATAGTTAAAATAAATTATAAAGTATTTTACTTTACTCTATATATTATATATAGTAAGTATAATTAGTAGGTACTTCTCTATATCTCCTCTCTATTAAAAAAAAGGTATATAGATAGTAGTAAATAAATAGGAAATTAGATAATAGTTTAAATCTAATATAAATTATTATAGGTAGTATATATAGCTTTAATAAGGAGATAAGAGTGTTACAACCTGTTATATATAGATAACAGTTAACTAACCTACTTAGGCGTTAGGCGGCTAGGATAGGATATTTGTACTATAGAGCTAATAAGAATAATAAGGACTTACTCAGAATAGAAGAACTATAGTATAAGTTATATGATAATAAGATAAGGAGAACAATTAGTAGAGCATAAGAAGAAACGCTTAGTAATTAGTTAGTATTACTAACTAATTATAATCACCTATATACCTAGGTGATCACTTAAAAGTAGATAAAGGATACTATTTAGGACTTATATATAGTATAACCTAAGTCTCACTTAAGGTCAGACTTCTATAGCTCTTTAGTAATTAACTTAGTATTTATCCTCATAGATACTCTTAGCTTACCTTCACTATAAATCACTTATTAAGCTAAAGACTAATTACCTTAATCTCTAAAAGACCTAATCTACTACAGCTTATAACCTATAACTTAGACTATAACCTTAATATACTATTATAATATATTAATCCCTAGCTTCTATTAGTAAACCTTACTATTAGATAGCTAACTATAACACTTTAATTACTCCTATTTAGTAAGTTAACTATTAACACCTATTAATAGTAAAATAATAAGCATATCTTTATACGCCTCTGCTAAGTTACCTACTCTAGGAACCTCCTCCTCTTTATAGTAGCTAGTCTGGAACCTAGCTGAAGAACTTAAAGGAGCCCTTATAGTAGTAGACTCTAACGATAAGGTAACCCTAAAGAAAGATACCTATAAACGCCTTTAAGCTAGAGTTAAAAAAAGAGATAATAATATCGCTAAGGTTTAGACTATATATAACAACATTACTATAGAACTTTAAGGCCTTAAAGAAATAATATAATAACTAAGAAACAGCCCCTAATATATTATAGACCTAGAGAATAAAGTTATCCAACTTAGAGGATAAAATAGTAACACTAATATTAAAGAACTCTAAGAAGAAATCTACACCCTATACGTAGCTACTAATATTATTATAACTCCTACTAGAGGACAATAGAAGCTTAAGCTTAGTGCCCTAATCACTTATAATAGCACCCCTAGATAACTTAAATTATTCTTAATCTAAGTTAAGAACTATTAGAACTTCCACTATAGAGACTTTACTAGCTAAACTGAGAAAGTTATCTATACTACTACTTACCTATAAGGATAAGCCTTTAAGTAGTTTAAACCTATCTAAGAAGAATTCCTTAGGTATAAAACTTTAGACGAATATTTTACTAAGACTTATAATATCTATAGTAACTTTAAAGGATTTAAAGATACTCTCTACTCTCTCTTTTAAGACCTTAATAAGAAATAATAAGCTAAGAGAGACCTCATATAGTTATAATAGATAAAGTTAATAAAAGAATATACTGCTATATTTAGATAACTTAGCGTCTAACTTAATCTCACTAAAGAAACTAAGATCTTTATATTCTATTAAGGATTTAAGGATAAAGTTAAAGATAAGATTATTAAGATTAACTGTCTTAAAGACTTTCTTTAGTATGCCAACCTTACTATTAAGATTAATAATTAACTTTTCGAATGCTATAAGGAAAAAGGCGAAAAACAATAAGGACTAAACTTTAGACGTAAGTACTAATAGTAGCCCTATTAGAAGTTTAACCCCTAGTGGAATAATAACAGACCCTGTAATAACTAGAATAATACCTACTAGAGTACTACTTATAGATAGTATAGTAGACCTATAGATCTTAGTATAATAACTAAACCTAATAATAAAAAGCCTTAGAACCTTAAGTATTATAACTATAATAAATAAGGATATATCGCTAGAGACTATAAGTAGCTTAAGAAGCTCCCTTAGGAGCTAGTAGCTGAACAACCCTAATAGGTTAACACTATTACTAAAGTCCTATATATATTTTAATCCTAGACTGGCTGTTATGATGATAACTGTTAAATCCACCTTAAAGATAAGGAAATATTAGGATACTACCTAAGGGATAATAACCTTAGATAGTCTAGATATAATATAACTACCTTAGATATATATCTAAGAACCTTAGTAATAATATATACTAGTAATAATAAGATCTATAGAAAAACCTAGGAATAACTTAATGAGATGCTATGAGTATAGTAACTTAAACTAATTCCTAGTTCTACCCTAAAAACGACTAATAGCTAAGGTTAAACTAGCTATAAACTCCTAAACTAAACTACCTATATAATATTAGAAAAATAAATAAGGGAAGAATCTAACGATAAGCTAGATTACTAATATAACCCCTTAAAAGAATAGTAACTATTTAATCTCACAAATAACTAGACTTTTAGAGAAGGAGAGGGTTCTCCTTATAACTTAGATAAACCTTATGATGTTATACGCTAGTATGCTTAAGTAGAGATTACCTATAAGCTTACCCCTAGTGTGGATAATATTAGCTCTAAAGAGGAATCTGAGAAGGATAATATACCTAAGCGAATTATATATAAGCAAATTAACCTATATAATAATAAATAGTTTATTAAACTTTATAGTATACCTAATATAGGACTAAGAATATATTATACCTTATAACTTAGAATTAAAGATTATTCCTACTTTAGGATTACTAACCCTAACTATTAACACCTCTTTTAGGTATAGTGTTTCTTTAACTATTATGAGATCTATATAGGAGATAAATATAACTACTATTTCTAACCTAAGTAATATAATAATAGTTCCCTATAAAATATCTATATTACACACACCCTCACTAGATAGGAACTTAGAAAGTTTAATAGTAATATCGCTATATTTACCCCTAGCTAATAATTCCCTATAGAATACCTCTATAACAAATAGATAAAATAGGATAAATACTAATACGATAAGTGCTAGATCTACTATAAGGAAAAAGCATACGCTTAGAGAATTGCAAAAAACAGATCTTAACCGCCTTAGGTTAGATATTACGAAAACAGCCTTATGAAAGCATAATAGGAAGGAAAGCAAATTACCTACTTAGGACACTTAGAACAGTTAAAAAACTAAACTTACCTACTGAAATAGAACTATAATAGGTAATAAAGAAAAGGTTTATCTACTAAATATTATAAGGATATTAGGGTAATATAAAACTTAAAGTTACTATTAACTAATAGATAATATTTATACTAATTAATAGTAGAGCTAAAGCAAACTTTATTACCCCTTAAGCTATTAACAGGCTAAAAGTACTATAGGGAGGAAAAGAACGACTATACTAGTTATATATAGCAGAAGGAGAAGAATTTAAGTATAAAGGAGGTACTATTTATAATAAGACTACGCCCCTTAAAATAAGCTACCTAAATTAGAAAGAAAGAATCTAATTTAATATTACTAATCTAAGAATATATAATATAGTGTTAGGACTACCTTAGCTATAAATAAGCAACCTATAGATAGATTAGAGTAAAGGCTGACTCTATTAGGACTATAACAACTTAGTCCTTAAGTAGCTCTATTGAAAATAGGCCTTAAACGAGCTGATATAATAAGGAACTATAAGATAATATATCTGCTACCTTAAGGTAAAGTAAGCTACGTTACGACTATTAATAATAATAGATCTTAAATAAAAGAATGATCTACTTCTGTCTATTTTAGGAGAATATAGAGTTTATAAGAAACTTTTTGCAACTAAATTAGAGACTAGACTGCCTAAATATACTAGTTTTAATTATAAAATCCCCCTTAAGGAAGGGAAAGAACTATAATTTAATAAAATTTATAGACTTAACTTAATAGAGATAGAAGCTCTAGATAAGTATTTTGAAGAAAACCTTAGGAAAGGTTATATTAGACTTTTAATATTACTAGTAGGAAGCTTAATCCTATTTATGCTTAAAAAGAATAGAAAACTATAACTATATATTAACTATTATATGCTTAACGAAATGACGATTAAGAATTACTACCTACTACCTCTTATAGATAAGATAAGATAACTTCTATATAGAGCTAACTAGTTTATAGCCTTTAATCTTAAAGGGGCTTATAACTTAATCTAAATGAAATAAGGCGAAGAATGGAAGACTGCCTTCTGGATATAAAAAGGACACTTTAAGTACTTCGTTATGCCTTTTAGTTTTACTAATGCACTTATAATATTTTAGAATATAATTAATATAGTATTATATGAGTATGTTGATATCTATGTAGTTATCTACTTAGATGATATTTTTATCTTCTTACTTATACTTAAGAAATATAAAGAAGATGTTTACTATATCTTATAAGCCCTCTAAGAAGTTAAACTTTTAGTTGAACTAGAAAAAGGTGAATTTTATATATAAAAAGTGGAATACTTTAGATTCACTATCACCCCTGGAAAGGTTTATATATTAAGAAATAAAGTTAAAGCTATTAAGGAATAGCTAGTACCTAATAACCTTAAGGAAGTCTAAGGATTCTTAGGTTTTATTAACTTCTACTATAAGTTTATTAAAGACTATAGTAAGATTAATATAGCTCTCACTAGCCTCAGCTGTAAAGATACACCTTTTATATAGAAAGAACTATAATAGATAGTATTTTAGAAGATTAAGGACCTTATTGCTAGTAAACCTATCCTAATTATCCTAGACCTAACGAAATAATTTAAAGTAGAGCCTAACGTATCTAACTATGTAATTAGAGCGTAGCTATTATAATAAGACCTAGAAGGATAACTACACCCCTGCGCCTTCTTCTCTCGTAAGCTCTACAGACCTAAGCTTAACTATTAAATCCATAATAAAGAACTTATAGTAATTATTGAAGCTTTTAAAGAGTAGAGACTTAAGCTCTTAAGAACTATCTACGAAATACTTATATACTTAGATTATAAGAACTTATTATATTTTATAACTTTAAAAGTGTTAAATAAATAACAGATTAGATAGTTAGAATTTTTATCTAAATTTAACTTCTAAATTATTTATTAGAAAGGATTAGAAAATAGTAGAGCTAATACGCTCAGTTAATAACTAAACTATAATATCCTAATACTTAAGGAAACCTAAGTGATTCTTAAATAATAAGATAATAGAGACTTAATGCTAGCAGCTAAACTCTTAATAATAGCTAGATAATCTAGTACTAGCCTGCCTAGTAAACTAAATAATAAAGTAATTATAGAATTCTATGCTTACCTTATGTATAGCTACTAAGGAATTATAAAAACCTAGAAATAACTATAATAATAATATAGAGAAAAGGTTACTAGAGAATATATAGTAAAAGCAATTAAGGATTATAAAGTATACCTAAAAAGTAAACCTACTTAATATCAACCTTATAGTATACTACAACCTTTGCTTATGCTATAAACTGCTTAGCAGTCTATATTACTTAACTTTATTATTAAACTACTGAAATCATAAGAACCCCTTATAGGAGTACACTTTGACAGTATTCTTATTATTATGGACTGACTTATAAAGTATGCTTACTTTATCCTATATAAAGAAGTAAGTAACGCTAAGGAATATATATATACCTTCCTCAAATATATTATTACTAACTATGGAACACCTAAGGAAATTATATCAGACTGAGATAAGATCTTCACTTCTAAATTCTAGAAGTTAATTATATTATAACTTAGCATTAAATAATTAATATTTACTGCATTCCACCTGCAGACTAATAGATAAATAGAACGTATTAACTAAATCCTTAAAATATACCTCTACGCCTATATTAATTATAACTAAGATAATTAGGTTATACTACTACTAGTTACTTAGTTTACTTATAATAGTATGATTAGAGAAAGTACTAAGGAATCCCCTTTCTACTTTAACTATAGTTTTAAACTAACTACTTATAGAGAACCTTAAGTAAGCTTAGCTACAGTTAAAGCTACTGCTTCAGTATAGTAAATTAAGGATATCTAAGATAATATATATAAAGAACTTAAATTTATTTAATAATAAATATTAAGATTTAGTAATAAACGAAGGATTGAGGGACTAACTTTAAAAGAGGGAGATAGCGCCTACCTTATATAGTGAAATATTAAAATAAAACGACTAAGCGATAAACTTAACTATAAAAAACTTAGACCTTTTAAAATTTTATAAGTTATCTCACTAGTTAACTATAAACTTAAACTCCTAGAAACTATAAAGTGTTACTTAGTATTCTATATTTCACTTTTTAAGCTAGCACTATAAGGATTATAAATAAATAACCTTATTATTATAGAAGATAACAAACTAGAGTATAAAGTAGAGAAGCTACTAGACTACTAATATAGAAATAATAAATAGGAATACCTTATTAAATAGAAAAACTATAGATATAAAGATAACATATAGGAACCTAATAATAACCTACTTAACTGTTAAGATAAGATTAATAAGTATATTAGAACACTTAATTATATTAATCTTAAGGATAGACTAAGTCTACTTATAACCCTAGAAGAATTTAAAGAATATATAAAATATACTAATAAAAGAGAAAGATAAATATAAGAAGAGTTACAATAGAAATAAAGAGAAGCTAAGAAATAAAGGATATAACTCCTATTAGTATAGGCATAACTAGGAGAATACTTTAGACTAATATAATAGGGAAATATATCTATTTAACTAAGAACATTAGAATATAACTAAGACTCCCCTAATAAGAAACTTAAAGTATTAAGATTCTAGTTAAGAATTAAATCTAAGTTTAGAACGCTAAAACTACTTATAGATTAAACCTCTAATATAGGAGATATTACTAGCTCCTCCTCTATAACCTCCTAACCTTTTCGAAACACTATCCTTTTCTACTTATATAAACAATCTAACTGCGCTATAGACTTATCTAACTTAGCCTGTATAGTATATAAAGCAGCTACTTTCCTTCTTAAAACCTCCTCTTTAGCTACTTTAGTATCCTCTAAATAAGCAGCTTTATCTAATAAGTAATTAACTAAGATAAGTTAATATTAGATAGGAAATATAGCAAAAATAAAAAACTTATAAATATAAACAGTATCTACTACTGCGTTATAGGACTGCTCTAAACGAGTACACTTACTATAAACTTCACTACTAGAGAGAAGCTTATAATACTTCCCTAAAGAACGATAGTAAGAATAAGGCATATTAACAACTAGACTAAACTTAGTAATATATAAAGCATAGTTATAATAATAAAGAGTAGAGGTAGCACTTAATTTTAATTTCTAAATATAACCTAATATAGTGTTAGTATTATAAGTAAAAAATAGGAAATATAATTAATAGATCCCTAACTTAGGACTAATAACCTATTTATATTAAGTCTTAAGGATAAAACCTTTAGAGAGGGGACTTAATATTATAACTTATTATATATAGATAACAGTTAACTAACCTACTTAGGCGTTAGGCAGCTAGGATAGGATATTTATACTGTAGAGCTAATAGGAATAATAGGGACTTACTTAGAACAGAAGAACTATAGTATAAGTTATATAATAATAAGATAAGGAGAATAATTAGTAGAGTATAAGAAGAAACGCTTAGTAATTAGTTAGTATTACTAACTGATTATAATCACTTATACACCTAGGTGATCACCTAAAAGTAAATAAAGGATACTATTTAGGACTTATATATAGTATAACCTAAGCCTCACTTAAAGTTAGACTTCTATAGCTCTTTAGTAATTAACTTAGTATTTATCCTTATAGATACTCTTAGCTTACCTTTATTGCAAATTACTTATTAAGCTAAAGACTGATCACCTTAGTCTCCAAAAAACCTAATCTACTACAGCTTACAACTTATAACTTAAACTACAACCTTAGTATACTATTATAATATATTAATCCTTAGCTTCTATTAGCAGACCTTACTATTAGATAGCTAACTATAATAAAGAGAATAGCTAATATATATAGTATTTATAAAGTAGGGAAAGAAGATATAGAAGTAGCTTAGTAGTAAGAGTAGATAGATATAGCTATTTAGATATTTAGAAGAGAGGGTAATTAGAGTATATATCTATACTTAGCTAGAAGTAAGCTTAAATATTATATTATATTAGTTAGGGAGAAACTAATATATAATATAAGGAAACAGCTGCCGAGGGTTTAGGGTTAGGGCTAGCTATATAGAAAAAAAATCAATTTACGTTAGGGGAGGTGGAAATAACTATAATTATAAAATTCTAAATATAGGTTTAGAAAACCTACTTAGTAAAAGCTAGTTCCTAGAATCCTAAACCTAGGTTTAGAAATCCTATTTAGTAAAAACTAGCTATTAGAATCCTAAACTTAAGTTTAAAAATCCTACTTAGTAAAAACTAGCTATTAGAATCCTACTAGCTACTAGAATCCTAAACTTAGGTTTAGAAATCCTACTTAGTAAAACCTAGCTACTAAAATCTTAAACTTAGGTTTAGAAATCCTACTTAGTAAAACCTAGCTACTAGAATCCTAAACCTAGGTTTAGAAATATAGCTTAGTAAAACTTAGCTACTAGAATCCTAAACCTAAGTTTAGAAATCCTACTTAATAAAAACTAGCTACTAAAATCCTAAACTTAGGTTTAGAAATCCTACTTAATAAAAACTAGCTATTAGAATCCTACTAGCTATTAAAATCCTAAACCTAGGTTTAGAAATCCTATTTAGTAAAAACTAGCTATTAGAATCTTAAACTTAAGTTTAGAAATCCTACCTACTAAAAATTAGCTATTAAAATTCTAAACTTAGGTTTAGAAATCCTACCTAGTAAAGACTAGCTATTAAAATCCTACTAGCTACTAAAATCTTAAACCTAAGTTTAGAAATCTTACTTACTAAAAATTAGTTATTAGAATCCTAAACCTAAGTTTAGAAATCCTACCTAATAAAGACCAGCTACTAAAATCCTAAACCTAAGTTTAGAAATCTTACTTAGTAAAAACTAGCTATTAGAATCTTAAACTTAGGTTTAGAAATCCTACCTACTAAAAATTAGCTACTAGAATCCTAAACTTAGGTTTAGAAATCCTACCTAGTAAGAACTAGCTATTAGAATCCTAAACCTAGGTTTAGAAATCCCACTTAGTAAAAACTAGCTACTAGAATCTTAAACCTAGGTTTAGAAATCCTATTTAGTAAAAATTAGCTACTAGAATCCTAAACCTAGGTTTAGAAATATAGCCTGCTAAAGACTAGCTACTAGAATCTTAAGACCAGCTACTAGAATCTTAAACCTAGGTTTAGAAATATAGCTTGCTAAAAACTAGCTACTAAAATCCTAAACCTAGGTTTAGAAATCCTACTTAGTAAAAACTAGCTATTAGAATCTTAAGCTTATATATAGAAAGGCATATAGCAGCTAGTAGCCCTTAGAATATTAAACTAATATCTAAAAAGCTAGCTTAGTAGCTACTTATAATACTAAAAGCTCTTAAAGTAGCTAGCTAAATAGAAACTATAGATAATATATAATAAAGTAGGTGCTAATTATAAGTATTATTTATAAAGAATTAGCGATAGTATACTAAAATCTATATATATATAGAATAAAAGGATAGAGGAAGTCTAAGAGTAGCAATAAGAGGATAGAAGGAAGTTATTTTAGGATATAGAAGAGATAGTTAGATATGTTATAGGTATACGATATAATATTATCTATACTAAGTTAGGCTTATATAATACTATATAGGTTCTTATATAATATATAATTAGATAACTTTATTATAAAACTATACTATATATATAAGGCTAAAAATAGAGTAATACTATATAGTTAACCTTAAAAACGATATAGTATTTTATATACTTTAAGTTATAGAAAAGTTACTTTCTAGCTGTAGAGTATTATTCATCATAAGCCTTAGTGTATAATAACTAAGATTTAAAATTTTATATCACTAAAAAGCAGCAATTTTTTATCCTAAATATAAGTTTAGAAATTTATATTAGTAAAAAGCCTACAACTTTTAGCCTAAAATTAATCCTAAACCTAGGTTTAGAAATTTAGATCCTCATAATATAGCGACTTTTAATCCTAAACCTAGGTTTAGAAATCTAGATTACCAAAAAAAGAAGCTGGTTTTCATCCTAAACCTAGGTTTAGAAATTTACACCTAAAAGGAAAAACTAATTTTCATCCTAAACCTAAGTTTAAAGATTCATATTACTAAAAAAAGAAGCTAGTTTTCATCCTAAACCTAGGTTTAGAAATTTAGATTATCACAATATAGCAACTTTTAATCCTAAACCTAGGTTTAGAAATTTACATCTCTAAATCACAGCAACTTTTAATCCTAAACCTAGGTTTAAAAATCTAAATTACTAAAAAAAGAAGCTAGTTTTCATCCTAAACCTAAGTTTAGAAATTTACATCCCAAAGGAAAAACTAATTTTTATCCTAAACCCAGGTTTAGAAATTTAAGTCCTCATAATATAGCAACTTTTAATCCTAAACCTAGGTTTAGAAATCTAAATTACTAAAAAAAGAAGCTAGTTTTTATCCTAAACCTAGGTTTAGAAATTTATACCCTAAAGGAAAAACTGATTTTCATCCTAAACCCAGGTTTAAAGATTCACATTACTAAAAAAAGAAGCTAGTTTTCATCCTAAACCTAAGTTTAAAAATTTAGATTATCATAATATAGTAACTTTTAATCCTAAACCTAGGTTTAGAAATTTAGATCCTCAAAATATAGCAACTTTTAATCTTAAACCCAGGTTTAGAAATCTAAATTACTAAAAAAAGAAGCTAGTTTTCATCCTAAACCCAGGTTTAGAAATTTACACCCCAAAAGAAAAACTAATTTTCATCTTAAACCTAAGTTTAGAGATTCATATTACTAAAAAAAGAAGCTAGTTTTCATCCTAAACCTAAGTTTAGAAATTTAGATTATCACAATATAGCAACTTTTAATCCTAAACCCAGGTTTAGAAATTTAGATCCTCAAAATATAGCAACTTTTAATCCTAAACCCAGGTTTAGAAATTTACACCCCAAAGGAAAAACTAATTTTCATCCTAAACCTAAGTTTAAAGATTCACATTACTAAAAAAAGAAGCTAGTTTTCATCCTAAACCCAGGTTTAGAAATTTATATCCCAAAAGAAAAACTAATTTTTATCCTAAACCCAGGTTTAGAAATTTAGGTCCTCACAATATAACAACTTTTAATCCTAAACCCAAGTTTAAAAATCTAGTTTACCAAAAAAAGAAGCTAGTTTTCATCCTAAACCCAGGTTTAGAAATTTAGATTATCATAATATAGCAACTTTTAATCCTAAACCTAAGTTTAGAAATTTACATCCCTAAATTATAGTAACTTTTAATCCTAAACCTAGGTTTAGAAATCTAAATTACTAAAAAAAGAAGCTAGTTTTCATCCTAAACCTAGGTTTAGAAATTTATATCCTAAAAGAAAAACTGATTTTCATCTTAAACCTAGGTTTAGAAATTTAAGTCCTCATAATATAGCAACTTTTAATCCTAAACCCAGGTTTAGAAATCTAGATTACCAAAAAAAGAAGCTAGTTTTCATCCTAAACCCAGGTTTAGAAATTTACACCCCAAAAGAAAAACTAATTTTCATCCTAAACCTAGGTTTAGAGATTCACATTACTAAAAAAAGAAGCTAGTCTTCATCCTAAACCTAATATACTAACGATTATTCATAANATTATTTATAAGCTATAAAGGCTTATTTTCACTTATTTCTTTCTTTATCTAGTATTATCTAATAGTATCTATAGTCTATTCACTACCTTATTCTTTATAGCATATTATACTTACGTTTTAGCTATAAAAGGATATTATAATATTTAATATTATTCTTCTCCTTAACTAAATCCATTTTATTAATCTTTAGCTTCATTATAGCTAAGATATTTCTTTATATAATTTTCTACTTAGTATAACTCTATTACCTTAAGAGCTTATTCCCTAATAGTAATACTATTATCTAGCGTTATCTAGCGTTTATTCGCCCCTTCTAACTACTAAAGCTAACTTTTAAAGCCTTAAGAGCCTATTTCTATCCTATAGTCTTATTACCTAGTGAAGCTTAAGATCTATTTAAACCTTCCTATCTATATTTATTTTAGCTAAATTTCTTTATTTATTATACCTATATTAGACATAAATAACTACACTTCTAAGGTATTATTAAAAGGTTATATTTCATAGTATAGCAGAATACTACTATTATCTATATTATTAGAAGTCTTCCTCTATTTATCCTCTATCTCTATCGTCTAGTATCACTTAGTATTTATTTAACCCTTATAACTACTAAGGATTAATCCTAAGCCTTAGGATCTAGTTTCTATCTACTAAGCCTATTACCTAGTAAAGCCTAGGGATAATTCAGACCTTCCTGCTAGGTGCTAAAGATCAATCCTAAGCCCTAAGATCTAGTTTCTATCCACTAGGCCTATTACCTAGTGAAGTCTAAGGATAATTTAGACCTTCCTATTAAGTGCTAAGGATTAATCCTAAGCCTTAAGATCTAGTTTCTATCTACTAAGACTATTACCTAGTGCAGCCTAAGGTATATTTAAACCTTCCTATCTACATTCATCTCAGCTACATTAGTTATAAATAACTACACTTCTAAGGTGCTATTAAGAGGTCTTTAAGCTAAGTATTAGGAGCTAGTTTCTATTTACTAGTCCTATTACTTAGTGATACCTATAGTTACTCTAAATATATTAGTCTAATATTATCTACTACTTCTATTATCTAAGTATTCCTATTAGTATACTATAAGATAGCTACTAGCAGTATAAATCTATAGATAAGCTACTCCTTATAGTATATGCTATACTAGACACTTAAATAAGTAAGCATATTTATTAGGTGTATCTATATATTAGACTAAGCTTTTAGATTCTGCTTACCTACCTGAAAACTATAAAGGAGTGTAGATATAAACCCTACTTAAAACTATAAAGTAGTATAGATTTATAAATCCACAAGGCCCTTAAGAAATATACTAAAGTAAAGAATAAGCAGTAACTATATACTATATTTCACAATATAGAAAAATACTACTATTATCTATATTATTAGAAGTCTTCCTCTATTTATCCCCTATCTCTATTATCTAGTATCACCTAATATTTATTCAACCCTTTAAGCTACTAAGGTCTCTACTTAAGCTTTAAGAGCTAACTAATTTAAAGCTAGTAACACCTGCTCCTTTTAAGTTTATTAGACCTATAGATTACCTTCCTAAACTATATAATATAATTAATAGGAAGGGTTAGTATAGATTAACCCTTATATACCCACTCTAAAGGATTAATCCTAAGCCTTAATATCTAATTTCTATCCACTAGGTCTATTACCTAGTGAAGCCTAAGGATAATTTAGACTATCTTACTACATACTGGGGATTAATCCCCAGCCTTAAGATCTAATTTATATCTAGTAATCTTATTACCTAGTGAAGCTTAAGGTCTATTTAAACCTTCCTATCTATATTTATCTTAGCTATATTAGTTATAAATAACTACACTTTTAAGGTGCTATTAAGAGGTCTTTAAGCTAAGTATTAAGAGCTAGTTTCTATTTATTAGTCCTATTACTTAGCGATACTTATAGTTAACTTAAGTATATCAGTTTAGCGTTATCTGCTACCTCTATTATCTAAGTATTCCTATTAGTATATTATAAGATAGCTACTAGTAGTATAAATCTATAAATAAGCTACTCCTCACAGTATATACCCTCCTAAGTCTCTAGATAAATTTAATATAATCCTAAAAAGTTTTAGTATTCTATATAGCCCTTAAGAAATACACTACAGAATATGCAGTAACTATATACTATATTTTACTGTGGGAAAGAAAAGCTATATTATTTATATTATCTGAAGTTATCCTAAGTTTATTCCCTATTATAATTATCATAGGAACGCTCTAAAGATAGCTCTAGCCTTACTATAGATTAGAAACCTTCCCTTATATTATATATAAAAGCCTATAATTTCTTTATAGAAAGTTATTATAGGTAATTTAGGTATTATTCTGCTAGTATATAGGCTAGTTAAAATAGGCTAAGTTAACTAAGCTAGTTTAAACCCTTCTACACTATAGATTAATAGTACCATATATACTCTAAGAGCATAGCGTTATCTGCCATCTTTATTATTATAGTATTCCTATAAGTATATTATAGAGATATAAAACCTAGGTTTAGAAAGCTAATTTAGTAAGCAGCAGCTACTAAAGTCCTAAACCTAGGTTTAGAAATTTATATCACTAAAAAACAGCCACTTTTTATTCTAAACCTAAGTTTAGAAGTTTATATTACTAAAAAGCTAATAATTTTCAGCTTATACTTAATCCTAAACCTAAGTTTAGAAATTTATATACTAAAAAATAGTAACTTTTAATCTTAAACCTAAGTCTAGAAATTTATAACCCTAAAAAACAGCTCTTTTTAATCCTAAACCTAGGTTTAGAAATTTATATTACTAAAAAATAGCTACTCTTCATTCTAAACCTAGGTTTAAAAACCCACTCTAGTAGTTTACGCCCTCTTAGATCCTAAACCTAGGTTTAAAACCTACCTCCACAGCTACAAACTAAAAGGACCTTAAACTTAGGTTTAGAAAACTAAATTAATAATTACTAGTTACTAAGATTTTTAACCTTTAGGCTTAATCTCTATCTAGTATCCCTATCGTCCAGCTTTATCTAATAAGTATTTAGATATTCCTACTACTTAAAAATAACTTAAAACTTAAGAAGCTAATAAGTATATAGCTAGTAATACCTACCTTTTATAATAATTTATATATCTTAAACCTAAGTTTAGAAACCCTACCTAGCGAAAAGGAGCCACTAAAATCCTAGACCTAAGTTTAGAAATTTAGCAGCTACTAAAATCCTAAACCTAAGTTTAGAAATTAATATTAATAGCTAATAGTTACTAAAATCCTAAACTTTATCTATTACTTAGTGCTATCTAGCGTTTATTTAGATATCCTTACTAAGAAGGACCTTTTTTAAATCCTAAAAACGTTCTTAATATATACTACACTATTATCTATCATCCTCTAGCGTTTATTTAGGCTATATTATCTTAGAATATAAACCCTCTATTATACTATATTCTAAACTACAGTTTAAGAACCTACTATAGTTACCATAAAGCTCTAAAAACTATAACTATACTATAGTAATACTTATATTCTTATAGTTTTAAAATAAGCTTAATTATAGTCTAAATTATATATACTATATTTATTTTATTTCTACTATCTCTACTATTTTAAATTAATAGCCTTAGTATCTTATTCTCTTATAGAGGTATATACTATCTCTATTATCTAGTATTACCTAGTATTTATTTAGTACTAAGCGTTAGTAGGGATAATATAATAGCCTAAAGAGCTTATATTAACATCATATTNGTGTTTATTTAGTACTAAGCGTTAGTAGGGATAATATAATAGCCTAAAGAGCTTATGTTAACATTATATTATCTAGCTTTATCTATTATAATTGTTATCTATAAACTATACCCCCTATTACTATAGTATCCTTTTATAAATCTAAATCTAAAGTNTTATTATCTATAAACTATACCCCTTATTACTATAGTATCCTTTTATAAATCTAAATCTAAAATAAGCACTTAATCCTCTTATAATATATAGAGGCTTAGCATATATTAAGGCGTAACTTATAAGAGATTATTAAGCTTTACTTAAGAGGTAATAATTACTTTAGAAAAAGTAGAATTTATTTTATAAAGTAGTTTTTATATAGTAAACCTTTTTAGATCTCTTTTTTACTATAATCCTAGCTTTATATCCTTAGTAATAAGTCTTTTACCTCTTAACTCTATTCTTATCTAGCCTCACTTAGTATTTATTTATATCTTTCTACTATTAATTATTAGTCTTAACTCCTTAAGTAGATACCCTAACTTATATAGTATCTATAAGAAGATATATAAATCTATTATATATATTTAAAAATAAGAATCTAAAAATCCCTATTACTTCTTTTAACTTAATATTTAAATACTATTTAGAGAGCATTAAGGTGATAATAACCCTTTTAGCTTATAGAGAGCTTATAATATAAGTAGTATATATTATCTATTATCCCTATTATTATATTATTCCTATTAGTATACTTTAAGAAGACTATAACATTTAGAACTTTATATATAAAGCGTAACCTCTAATAGACACCTAAATACCTAAATATATTCTTTAGGCTTTTCTATTTAAAAGAAGAAATTACTCACAAATTAGTGTAGGTTTCTTAAAAGCTAGTAAGGAGACTATATAGTATTTATTTATATCTTCCTACTATAAATCACTAGTTTAAACTCCTTAACTAGATACCCTACCCTATATAGTATATAAGAGAATATTTAAATATATTAAGTATACTTAGTAGAAAGAGAATAGATATTCTCTCCTTTACTGCTGAAAAGACGATTTATATAACTACCTAGAGAGCATTAAGGCTATAATAACTTTTCTAGTTTATAGAGAGCTTATAATATAGGTAGTATATATTATCTATTGTCCTTATTGTTATACTATTCCTATTAATATACCTTAAGAAGACTATAACACCTAGAACTTTATAAATAGAGCGTAATCCCTAATATATACCTAAATACTTAAGTATATTCTTTAGGCTTTCCTGTATAAAAGAAGAAACTATTAATATATTAGTGTAGGTTTCCTAAAAGCTAGTAAGGAGACTATATATTTATAATAAAGATAGATCTAAATACTTAATCTATTTGCTAGAGAATATGTAGTAGGTTATTTTTATTTATAAAGTTTATGAATTAATAGCTCTATTATCTTATATTATTTAGTAATTATTTAGGTCTTTATGGTAGGAAGATTAGTTTCTAACCTTTATAAGTTAAGCTTATATAATATTTCTATCGTCTAGTGTTTTACTATATTTATTTATATCTAAACTTCACTTTATGCTAGTCTAATCCTTAGTAATAAGATATACTAACCTTAGGTTTAAAAGTTTATATTACTAGCTAGTAGCTATCTTAATACTAAAATTAAGTTTATAAAATTATATTATTAGCTTATAGCTATAGTAATTATAAACCTAAGTTTAGGAATTTATATTATAAAATAGTAGCTGCTAAAATCCTAAACTTAGCTTTAGGAAACTACCTTAGTAGTCCTTAGCCCTAAGGAATATAAATATATTATACTAATACTTATATTCCTATAGTTCCTAACTAAATATAATTATTATATAGATTATATATGCTATACTATACCTATTCTATTAATACTCCTTCTACTGCTATATATCTATAGCTTTAAGAGTATCTTTATATTATAAGTTATAAAGTAACCTTATTATCTAGTATTATTAAGTATTAATTTAATCCTTATTAATAGCAGAGAATGTATTATAGCTTTATTCGCCTATCTAAATATCATATAATCTAAAGATATCCCCTATAATTATTATCTATTAATTATTCCTCTTATTATAAGAAGAATTAATCTAAAGCCTCTATATTGCTCTTAAGCTACCTCTTATCTGATTGTATAGTATAAACCTTTATTTATATAGTATATATAAAAGAATCCCTTAGCTTATAAGATATTATAGTATAACTAAATATACTTATAGTTTCCTAGTTATCTAAGGTGCTGCTTAGTAGGCATCTAATCTAATATACCCTATCTTAACTGTAGATAACTTAGGGGATAGGTGATATAATTCTCTAGTATTATCTATTAACCTTATAGTCCTATTATTCCTATTAGTATACTTTAAAAAGGCTATAGCAGCTAGTAAGTAATAAATATAACACTTATTAAAGTATACCTCTCCTTAGTTCCTATATAGCTAAGTATATTCGTAAAGCTTATCTTCATATTAGAACAAATATTATCTTAAGTTCCTAATAGCTAATAAGGAGTTTAAATATTTATATCTAATATTTATATAAATCCTTATTATATTTGCTATAAAATATATAGTTACTACACTCTATATATAGAAAGTATACGTAAAAGATAATACAGTTACCTAAGATTATCTATTATCTCTATTATTATATTATTCCTATTAGTATACTATAGAAAGGATATAATAGCTAGGAATCTATAAGTTAAGTGCTTTATAAGGTGTAGCCTAATAAATATAACTAAATATAATGTAGTTCCTACTAAATATAGCAGCTAGTAAAAGTAATTAGGTTGTTTTTTTCTTAGAACTACTAAGAAGTAGAGATATTTATATCTACTATAAGTATATATACTTTATATGTTTCCTATATAATAACTAGTAATTATACTTTATTCCTCTTATATATATAATAATAGCTATCTTATATCTAATATTTAGCTTTAGTTAGTAGTAATTTAGATCTTTCTACTAAGGAAGGCTATTATTAACTTTTAGGAGGCTAAGCCTATATAATATCTCTATTGTCTAACCTTATTATATATTTATTCTAATTACCTTAGTTGTTATAATAAAAAGCTAGCTTTATAATTTCTATTATTTAGTATCACCCTATATTTATTTATTACCTCACTATATATAAGCTTAATTCTATCTAAGAGGATATCCTAAANATTTATTTATTACCTCACTATATATAAGCTTAATTCTATCTAAGAGGATATCCTAAACCTAGGTTTAAGAAGGTAGCTTAGTAAAATATAATAAATAAAATCCTAAACCTAGGTTTAAGAATATAGCTTAACAGAATGCAGTAAATAAAATCCTAAACCTAAGCTTAGAAACTCTACTTAGTAATACATAGTAAACAAACTCCTAAACCTAAGTTTAGAAATATAACTTAGTAAAACATAATAAATAAACTCTTAAACCTAGGTTTAGAAATATAACTTAATAAAATATAGTAAATAAAATCCTAAACCTAAGTTTAAAAATATAACTTAGTAAAATATAATAAATAAAATCTTAAACCTAAGTTTAGAAATATAATTTAGTAAAATATAGTAAATAAAATCCTAAACCTAGGTTTAAAAATATAACTTAGCAAAACATAGTAAATAAAATCCTAAACCTAGGTTTAAAAGTATAACTTAGCAAAATATAGCAAATAAAATCCTAAACCTAGGTTTAGAAATATAACTTAGTAAAATATAATAAATAAAATCTTAAACCTAAATTTAAAAATATAACTTAGTAAAATATAATAAATAAAATCCTAAACCTAGGTTTAGAAATATAACTTAGCAAAACGTAGCAAATAAAATCCTAAACCTAGATTTAGAAATATAATTTAGTAAAATATAGTATATAAAATCCTAAACCTAAATTTAGAAATATAACTTAGTAAAACGCAGCAAATAAAATCCTAAACCTAAGTTTAGAAATATAACTTAGTAAAACATAGTAAATAAAATCCTAAACCTAAGTTTAAAAATTTAATAGCTATTAAAATCTTAAACCTAAGTTTAGAAGTCTAGGAAAAAGTAAATGCTAAAGTTATAAACCTAGGTTTATAAATTTAGCAGCTCCTAAAATCCTAAACCTAAGTTTAGGAATTTAACTTAGTAAAAAGCAGTAAATAAAATCCTAAACCTAGGTTTAGTAATATAGCTTAGTAAAATATAGTAAGTAAAATCCTAAACCTACGTTTAGAAATCTAATAATAAATAAAATCCTAAACCTAAGTTTAGAAATTTAGCTTAGTAAAAAGCAGTAAATAAAATTCTAAACCTAGGTTTAAAAATATAGCTTAATAAAACGTAGCAAATAAAATCTAAAACCTAAGTTGAGAAGTTTAATAGCTACTAAAATCCTAAACTTAGGTTTAGAAATTTATATAACTAAAAAGCAGTAACTTTTAATCCTAAACCTAGGTTTAGAAATTTATAGCACTAAAAAGCTAATAATTTCCATCTTAAACCTAAGTTTAGAAATTTATATAACTAAAAAAGCAGCTACTTATTATCTTAAACCTAGGTTTAGAAATTTATATTACTAAAAAAATAGCTACTTTTCATTTTAAACCTAGGTTTAAAAACCTACTCTAGTAGCTAGCACCCTCTTATATAGCCATAAGCTAAAAGGATTTTAAACCTAAGTTTAGAAATCTAAATTAATAAGTACTAATTACTAAGATCTTCAACCTTCAGGCCCAATCCTTATCCATTATCCCTATCATCTAGTATTATCTAGCAGGTATTTAGACGTCTTATTAACCTTTAGGATAATTTTACCTAACTTATTATAATTATGCTCTATAAAGCATATATATTTATACCTAAAGTAGGTGTAAATAAATAAGTAGTTATATAGTATGCAATATAATATAACACTATATCTTATACTATAGGTTGAGAAAAAGCTTTTATATCTCTATTGTTTAGTATTATCCTATACTTATTTAACCTCTTTAGCTACTAAAGTATAGTTCTAAGCTATAGTATAAATAATAGAAGACTAAAGATATAGAAGCAGAATATAAAAGAGGTAATAAGAATCTTTAGAAATAAAAAGGTAAAATACTTTATAAATAGAATATAACCCTAAAAAAGAACATATTAAGATAAGAGATTTAAGGTAGGGTAACTTCCTACTATCTTATAAATAGATTATATAGAGAGAGGGAGAGTATAGTATAGCGCCCTCCTCTATATATCCCCTTTATGCTACTACTAGCCTCAGTAATTCTATAACTATAATAGCTTAGATGATTATAAGTAACCCTCCTTTAGAAGAGGACTTCAAACCCTTATTTTATATCACCACCTTAGCTAGACCTAATTAATACCTAAAATAGCTAATATTCAGTATATTAAGTCTTTCATAACTACAGTAAATAGAATCCTAAACCTAAGTTTAGAAATTCACCTCAAAAATCTAAACCTATCCACTAGCTCTATAATCCTACGTTATCTAATACCTATTTAACCTAATACTAATTCAACCCTCCTTATAAATAACATATACTAGCTTTAGCTATCTAATAGGTAACCTAGATAACTATTCACCTTTAAGCCTAAAAACTCTTTTAAATACTTAGAAAACTAGTTATAAATTAGTACTTATTCTAGAGAAACTCTATTATAAAAAGCAAAATACCCTAAGCCTTTAGTATTATTATTTATCTCTATTATAATATTATTCATCTTAATATATTATTATAAGGCTACTAGTCCTATACTTCTACGCTAGAAGCTAATCTTTTAAGTATATAGCTTAAAAGGATACTGAATAAATATATATATTTATTCAGCTTTAGGTTATAGAATAAAGCGTTGCGATATTTAGCCTAACTGCTTAATAACTACTAGGGAGTATAAAGATATAAGTTTAAGATAGATAAGAACACCTTATTAGCTATAGATCACCCTAAAATTAAAGGTACTATATAAGCAGGAAGGGGGGGGGGAACTAGCATTAATGATATTCACTTAGTTAAGATGTTAAAATAAAAAATATAAAAAAACCTTAAGAATAAATTAGTTATATATAAATAGATATAGGAAACTTAGAAACCTAGTTAAAATATTTAGGACTATAACTATAAACTTAAAATATAGCAGTATATCTTCTATATAATATCTAAAGTTACTTATATATAAGATCTTCTTCTAATATCTCTCTTAAAGTGAGCTTTATCTACTACCTTATTCCTAACCTATATCAGCTCTAGGAAAACCTTATGCTAGTAGAGCTAACTATAGCTAGATAAGTGCACCCTATAGCTATTATATAGGGGTTAAATAGCTAGATAATCTCTTGCTAAAACTTTAGTAGTTTAACCTCTATATACCTCTTTAGGTTAGGTATATACTTCTATCTCCCCTCTTAGATTATAATGTATAATAATTTATAAATAAGCCTAAGTATACTATATACCTATAAGTTAGCTTTCTTATAGGCTTAATAAATAGTTGTTCTTCTTCTTATTTAACTAAGGTTATCCTATATTATAAGAATCCTTATAAAGGCTATACCTACCTGCTCTCTTTTCCTCCTCCCTCTTCTATATTATCCTCTACTTATTTTTTAGTAGAGACTATATTCTACTTAGTAACTATAAATATATCTATATCTTATAATAGTATAAATAAAGGAAGTAGATATTTTATAGAAGTATAAAGCTTATGCTAGTAAACCTATATGTATGACTAATAAATAAACTAAGCCTGAAATTAATAAAACGCCTAATAAGTTTATAAAAAACCTACTTTTTTAGGATAGTAAGTTAGTCTTAAAACTTATAAAGGAGTACTATATAGCGTTAGCTTATATACCTATCTGCACCCTCTCCCTAACTTAATCCTTAAGGTATAACTAGCTAATTAATTATATATAGGTTAATAGGCTTTAGAAGATCTTCTAGAGTAGTATACTTAACTGTATAGTAATTAAAAACTAAATCTTACTCTTAAGTTTAAAGGTAGAAGTTGAAAAGATATAATAGCATGCTAGTAGCTAAGTATTTAGCTTAGTAGGTAGCTAAGAGGAGCAGCTTATTAAGGATTTTAGAGTATAAGATGAAATTAATAATAGCTGTAAACTAAAGATCTTAGCTAGGCAGTATAGGGTTAAGGCTCTTAAAGCTTATGTAGAGGAGATAGGAGGTAGTAATAAAGAGCTATAGTAGGCTTATAATATCTATAATAAAAGTATATCACCTTTTATACTTACCTCCTCTTTAAGAAGGCCTAATTAATATTTATACTAATCTATAGATTATACCTCTAATTATATTATTACTAACCTCTATATAAACTACTTAAGTGTAACTCTCTTAGATAGCTATAGCTAAGTTTAGGACTAGCTTATTATAGTAATAAAAGAGGATAAAAATTGCTTTAATAGTAAGGTATTTAAGATTATAAACTAAATATCTATAGCTTTAAACCTCATAGTAGATAAAAAGTTCTCTATCCTCTAACTTACTATAATCTAAAAGAATAAGAAATAGAGGGAGATAGTTACTATATAGTATAGTATACATATTAGGAAGGATATATTTTTAATATCTACTTAGGAGCAGATAATTAGCTATAAAACCTATAAGGTATAAAAACTAGTAAAGAGCGTAGACTAGTAGTCTTAACTATATATTAGTTTTTCTTTTCTATCTTCTATAAGGTTTTATAAACCCTCATAAAGCTCCCCTCTCTAGCTAAAATATATATTATAAGTGTAGACTAAAAAATAATATTAGAGGAACTCTTATAAAAATACTATAGGAAGTATATCTAAGTATTATTCTACTTATACCTACTTACTTCTAAGAACCTTAGTAGCTAGTATAAATAGTATCCTAACTTCCTCACCCTCTTAGATAATAATTAGTACTTTAATATATATAAAGTAATTATTAATAACTAAAACTTATACTTCCCTAGCCTCCTCTATATTATAGATATTAAGAAGGATAAGCGCTATATCTTATTAGATATTATAGCATATATTATCTCTTAGGTCACCCTTACGCCTAAGGAGGTTAGTAAGAGAGCACCTAATAAGCTATCTCTAGCAGCTAATATTACTAAAACTATTACTCCTATAGAGGATTATATAAAGTAGGTAGTAAGCAAAAAGGATAATAGCCTCAACCTAATAGACTATAAAAGATAATAAGGGGACCTACTAATAATTATTATAAATATAGTTAAATAGAACGTTCTAAGCTAAGTTTTATCTAATATAGCTAGTTTTAAACAAATAGAGTATATCTACCTCCTAAAAGAGGTCTTAATAAGAAGCTTAGACCTTAAAAGTCTTAGGGTAATAGCTACTATATATAGTAGGAGATTTATAAAATCTAACCTATAGGTATACCTCCTCTAGTCTATCTACTAGATTATAGGGGAAGAATTATACTTAGAATAGATTATAGATATAAAGTAGAGTACTTAAAGTGTAGCTTATAATAGCATAATAGTTAGCTTATTCTTTACTTTTATAGATAATATATTAGAGGTAAAGAAGGATATTATTCTTAGCTAGAAAATCTACTTAATAGTATTTGAGGTGATCTTAGCCTTATAGTTCGCTAAAGTAAGAGGTAGCCTATCTGAGAAAACGTAGCACTTAGATATCTAAGTTTTATAAGAGAGGTAGCTAAACTTAAATAGCGCTAATAGGATAGATTCTAATAGAGGAGAAAGTAGGATAGAGGATATTAATCTTAATAAGGCTAGAGATAATATAAAGCTCTCCCCCCTGCTAAATATATAAGCTAGCACTTATAGAGGTAAAACTTACTAGGAAAGCAGTATTAGCAGTAAAAGTAATAGTAATAATAATATCTAAAGCTATATAATAAATAAAGTTATAACACCCCCTAGATAAAGCAGGCCCCTAAAGTATACCTAGCCCCTATCTACACTATCCTAAGTATATACTAAAGAGCTAGTAGAAAGCTTTATAGATAATAATAATAATAATAATAATAAGGGCCTTATAGAGCTTATATTATAAGCTAAGGACTTTATACTAAAGTTACTATCCCTCCTACCCCTTATTTTAAGTAGATAGTTAAAGCCTCTCCTTAGCTTATAAGTAGTAATAAAGAGGATAGTAAGAAATATCATCAGGCTAAGAAGTATTAAGATATAAGCTATATAATCATTAACTATAGAAAGTAGTTTCTCTCCTCTCCTTATCTAATATATAATTATAAAGTCTATCTATTATACTACTTCAATCTAAGTAACCTAAAGTTTAACCTCTTATAATAAGTTATAAGAATTCTCATATTAAGTTGCTTTTCCCTCCCCCCCTAATAATTATTACATTTTAAAGTAAGTATTAGAATTAATAAGCTCTATAATCCTTATATTCTTATTACTACGCCTATTACTATTTCTTTTTCTTTCACTATATTAAACGCTATATATATTAGAAGTAATTACTAGCTGCACTTAGACCTACTCCCTCCTCCTAACCCTAAACCCCAGCTTATCTACTCTATAGCTTACTATAAAGGGGGTAGTAAAGCTAGTCTAATAAGATAAACCTACCCCTATAGTTCTATAGTTATATTATATCGTATTAAATTTCTAGTGCAATCCTAACTAGCTGTAAGCCTTAATAGCACTAAACCTAAGTTTAATAAAGGTGAAGATTAATAAGCTAAACTTATAAAGCTACTAGGTTTAAGTTAAAGTATAAAAAGTAGCTGTATAAATTATATTAGTATTAATAGTAGTAGAAGTTAGATAGGTTTAGGAAGATAATAGAAAGCAGTCTACCTTATAAAGCTATCTATTAATAATCTATTAGTCTATTATTATTATTATTATTATTATTATTATTAGCTTTATATAGCTCTAAATTATAAAGCATTAGGTTAGTATAGCTAGTTATAAATAGCACCTTAATAAGCTTAGTCTTTAATATACTCCTATTAATTAAGATATTATCCTATTAATAACAGAAGGAGCTATTAAGTTTAATAATAATAGCTATAATACTTACGCTAAATATAAGGACCTAGATGATAGCTTTATAACTATAGCTAGTACTAATAAAGAAGAAGATATCAGCTTTATCTTAGAAGATAATACTAATTATAATAAGGAAGATAAACCTAAGGGAAGCATGCTTTATAATAATAGGTATTTACTTATAAACCTCACTTTAAAGATATATCTTAGCTATAAGTACCTCTAGATATTTATTTAAACCTATTAAGAAAGAAGTAATATATCTTTAACTAAACTATATCTTCTATAGTATATAAATTTATTAAGGAGACTATTATAGAGGTAGAGAACTACTTAGCTAGAGATACCTTATATTACCTCTAAACCTACTTCATAATAGATTATAGTAACCTTAGTAGAATTAGTTTGAGGCTAGTAAGTATAAATAATAAAATAACCTTCTCTTTCTACTTAGATATAATTAGTATTATTAATATCCTCTTAAAGCTTATCCTTATTAGTAGTATAATCTTTAATAATATAAAGTTCTCCTTTTAGAACTAATTAGCACCTTATAGCTTAAAGTATACTCTAGGGAAAATATATTTTAACCTCTACTACTGTATATTCTGCTTAAGTAAAGCCTCCTCTTAAGAGATATAGTATATTATAATATACCCTAGGGATCTAAAGATAAATAACCTTAAGAGGTTTGCTATAGAATATAGCTACTAGTAAGCTTAGTCTATAAAGCATAATACTATACTTAACTACTATACTAAAATTATAGCAGTATTTATTAAGTCTATCTTCTCTAGTAAAAGATTATATTAATATAGTAGTGTAAATACTTCTTAAAGCTTAAATAAGTTAAATAAGAGGTAGATTAACTATATAGACTAAACTATATTCTAAGAGAAGTTTATAGAGAAGTAGCTAGAATTTATCTAAAACTACACCTATAATAGTTTCTAGATAGAGAATAGCTCTACCTTCTATATTTATAACTATAGGAGTAATACTTAGATTAATACCCCTAATAATAATAAGAGCAATACTTAAATTAAACCTCCTAATAATAATAGGGGTAGTATTAAAATCATAACCCCTATAAGTCTACACTATCTTAATATTAAATCTAGCTTATAGTACTACCCTCCTCTATCTAATAGATAAGCTAGCTAGCATTAGTCTAATAAGTATATAACACCTAATAACGCTAGATAGAGTATAAGTAGCTATAATAATAGAGAGAGAAGCTATAAGAGCAGTAATTAGAATAGCTACTCTAAGCTATATAACACATACTAACACTATTACAGCTAGTAGAGCTAGATAATAAATAACCTATAAGATAAAGATCCTTTTAAGATACTAAATAAGGAGGCTAAAGATATAAATTAAGTGAGGAAGTAGTTTAATAGTAAACTTAAGTAGCTTTAATATATACTATATTAGAAGTATATAGTAAATAATATTAGCTATATCTCTTATACTATTACTATTAAAATATAAATAGTAGAAGAGGAGAGTAGTAGTAATAAATTTACTAACTATACTTATCTAGTAAATTATACTTAAGTTAGGGGATAATATAATAGCTTTTACAACTTTACCTTCTTCTTAATAGCTTTCTACCCTAACTTTAGAAATTTCTTATTACTTATACTGCTAAAATTCCTTAAGCCTATCTATAACCTTACTAAAGCTAAGATTAGTTAGAATAGTAACTAGAGAGAGGTTCTATCTATAGACTTCTTCTAAAGATACTTTAATATTAAATATATTATCTACTATACCTCTAATAACCTCTTCACCTTAAGAGGAGTAGTTATTAGTACCTTCACTTTACCTCTATCTATAGTTAATAGAAACACTAGTATGAAGAAGCAGTAGAGATATCTTCTTAACTTCCTTAGAGGTAGTATAAAGTTAGACTTTAACCTTAACCTCTAGAAGCTATTTATGCGTAAAAGCGCCCTTATTAAGAACCTCTATAGAATAGATTTAGCTATATTTTAGCTTAAGCAGGTCTTCTATATTAACATATAGAACCTTATTACAAGTAAGAGAAACTTCTATATAGTCCTAAAGCCTATCTTCTATCTAATAGTATAGTTCTACTAATAGAAGTAAATATACTTAGGCATACTATATAACTTCTATACTAACCTCTTCTTCTGCATCCTTACTACCTTCTCAACTATTTTTAACTATACTATATACAGCCTTAAGGAGCAGATTATAAACTATAGAGATAAAAGCCCTTCTATTGCTTTAGTTGAAGTAGTTATAGCTATTAACTACCTTAAGCACTACTACTATACTAATAACCTTAAAGTGCTACTATAGAAGGTATTAAGCTTCCTCAGCATAATAGAGAGCCTATCCACCTACATATAGCTATATATCTCCCTAGAGATACTTAACTTTAAGAAGCTAAATAAGTAGCTAAACTACTATACTTAGCCTTAAGAACCTTAAGGTAGCTTAATCCTACTTTATATTACTGCTATCTACTACTACTATAGGCTAACTATTATAAATACCTACTTCAGCTAGCTCTACTTCTTAAAGCTCAGATATATAAACTTCTAAGACTTAGCCTCTATCTAGAAGTATATATCTTATATATTCTATAACCTCTAAGTACCTTAGATAAAAGTATTTATACTATTCTAGCTCTACTACTATATAGCTAGTAGCTTATCCTCAACTAATACTACCTAAGCATATAAAGAAGAGATAAAGGTAATAAGCGCTAACTTAAATATCTAAAAACAAGTTAAATATCTATTCTCTTAAGAGTAAGTACCTTAATAGAAGTAAAATAAAAGTTAAGAGGAAACTAACTAACTAGTTTACCCTATAGCTAATTTAATACTCTTTTCTCTAAACTAGTTATAAATAATATCACTTAGCCTTTTAGAACAGCTAGTAAGAAGTATTTCTATATTATAACCTCTATATAGTATACTTACTTATATATAAGTCTGATTTATAAAATAGCATAGCTTATAAAAGACTTTACTATAAAGAAAAGAGTAATATCTCTCTATAATACCTAGTACTCTATATTATAAGGGGTGATCTTAAGTATAGCGTCTAGCTAAAAACCCTCATCTATAATCTCTAGCTAATATCTAGAGAGGGAGCAGTAAGAGGGGCTAATCTAAACAGCTTTACTAGATAATAAGATTAACTAAGTACTTAGTAACTAATTAAGCTACCTCATAGTATAAAATATTACCTTCCTCTAGAAGCCCTCAGAAAGTATCCTCTATCTCCTAACCTTAAGGTATTAGATAATAAAGATATAAGCTATAAATATATTAGCCTAGATAAAATAGTAGGTATAACTATAGCTAACCTAAGAGGAGTTTCTTAATTTTAAAGTCACCTTCTCTTTCTATATACTTCCTAAACTTATTAAGTAAAGGTTTATTACCTAAATTAAGAGAGCTAACCCTAACTAAGATATTAAAATAACTAGCTATTATGCTAAAGTTAAGAGTATACTAAGAACTTACCTCTAGCAGCCTATATACTAGTTAATTATTATCTAAGCTATAGTTTTAATAACCCTAAATATATATCTAGATATAGATTTTAAATAAGATCCTAAATCTTATTAAGTTTAAAAAGTAAACTTAACCCCCCCTAGGAATTATAAGCTCTAAGTAAGAGCTATTACTTTTATCACTTATATAGTATAGTTTCTTTATCCTAAGGATATCCCTTTAGATAACTAGATAACGTTTAGCTAAAAAGTATAGGGGAGGAAAACTATAAAGGAAAAGATTAATATATCCCTATATCTATCTAATTAGCTATAAAGGCCTATAAATAATAAAAGTAAGCTAATAAATCTATATAATAGAGCATAAAGGTATAATAATATAATACCTACTTATTATTAGATAGGTTATTCCTAAGGCTTAGAATATTAATAAGAAGAGCCTTACTTTTAGTGAAGTTAGACTAGAAGATAAAGCAACCCTCTAAGGATAGTATTAGTAGATAGTTTTAGCCTTAATAAGACTATATAAGTTTATATAGTTAGTTCTTACCCCTAAGGGCTAAAAAGAAGTAGGGGAGGTATCTAAGCTAATTATAAAAAGAAGGAGGGGGGAGTAATAAGGGGACTTAGAAGAGGCATCTAGCATCTAAAAGAATAAATAGAGGATAAGATTTTATAATCCTAAAGTATTATTTATATACTATAGTAATAAAAAGTATATATTATAAATAAAACCTAAGAATTAGATTATAATATAGTATATAAGGTAAGTAGGGAATAAGGTTTTAAAAAAGAGGGAAGCTATTAGGATATATAGCGTTATAATTATAATCTTATGCTTAGAAATATAATAAATAGAGTAAGAAGGTTTTATACTAAAATCCTAGCCCTAGTTTTAAGAATAAGATCTTTAAAGTAGGAGGAATCTATATTTTAATCTTATACTATAGTTTAGAAAATAAGAATATAAAGTAGGAGTACTCTATATTAAAATCCTATATCTAAGGTTAGAAATAGTATCTCTAGAGTAAGAAGAACTAGAGTTAAAATTATATACTTAAGTTTAGAAATAGGAATTATAAAGTAAGAGGAATCTATATTTAAATCCTAAACCTAGGTTTAAGAATAAGATCTCTTAAGATAAGAGGAATCTAAATTCAAATCCTAAACCTAAAGTTAAGAATTAGATCTCTAATATAAGAGAAATCTAAGTTTAAATCCTAAACCTAAGTTTAGGAATTAGATCTCTAATATAAGAGAAATCTAAGTTTAAATTAAACCTAAGTTTAAGAATAAGATCTCTAAGATAAAGAGAATCTAAATATTTAAATCCTAAACCTAGGTTTAGAATTAAAATCTCTTAAGATAAGAGGAATCTAAATTTAAATCCTAAACTTAGGTTTAAGAATTAGATCTCTAATATAAGAGGAATCTAAGTTTAAATCCTAAACTTAGGTTTAGGAATTAGAAACCCAGGAATTAGATCTCTAATATAAGAGGAATCTAAGTTTAAATCCTAAACCTAGGTTTAAGATTAAAATCTCTAATATAAGAGAAATCTAAGTTTAAATCCTAAACCTAAGGTTAAGAATTAGATCTCTAATATAAGAGGAATCTAAGTTTAAATCCTAAACCTAGGTTTAGGAATTAGATCTCTAATATAAGAGAAATCTAAGTTCAAATTAAACCTAGGTTTAGGATTAAGATCTCTTAAGATAAGAGGAATCTAAATTTAAATCCTAAACTTAAGTTTAAGAATTAGATCTCTAATATAAGAGGAATCTAAGTTTAAATCCTAAACCTAGGTTTAGAAATTAGATCTCCTAAAATAAGAGGAATCCAAGTTTAAATTAAATAACTTAGCTAATTAGTATTTCATAAACTATATAATAACTATAAATATGCTCTAGATATAGTACCTAATATATAATCTGCTCTAGATAGGTAGGATAGTAAAGCTATAATATACTAATGTTTCTATTTAATATATATATTATTAAAAGGGAGATAGACTACCTATTTAGTTTTATATACTACTCTAACTTAATATATTACCTTTAACATCTTAAATACTATTATAGTGGAGGATAATATAGCTAAAGTAGGATTAGCTATCCTCCTTAAAAGCTTCTACTACTAGCTAGCTTATTGTATAGCTTATAAAAGTAATAATATAATCCTTAAGAGCTTTCTTAGCATTATTACTAAAGTTAATAGCTCTATATAGGACGAAAATAAAGCCTTTATCTGCGTTAAGTATAAGGTAGTAATTTAGATTAGGCGCTATTATAGGTAGTATAAAACTTTTTATAACCTTACCTTTAGGGAACTAGAAGTTTATAGCTTTAAGTATATAGATAACCTATATAATATTCTTATAGTAAATAAGACTACTCTCCCTACTAATACTAAAGGTAGTAATATGCTAGATAATAATACTTAATATAAGGGGGGGTTTAGTAGGTATATAAGTAACTAAAAGCTTAATAGAGGTATAGTTAAGACCTTTAGTAGTAATGCTATTATAGAAGCTAATAATAGCTATAATAATAGCACCTTATCCTATAAGGATCTTAGACTAACTTAGAGCCTCTACCTATAAGTATATTATAGCTAATAGCCCCTCTGCTAAGTACTTATATAACGTGCTAAAGAGGATTAAGGTATCTTAGCTAATAAGTACCCTCAGCTTACTAATAGTATTAATATATATAGCACCCTTTAGCGTTAGCAGACTATCCTTAGGGTTACTAGCTGTTATGATATAGGTTGCATAGTTATTAGTAGTTTCTAAATAATATATAATATATATTAGCGACTACTAACTATTAGCAACCTTAGCGCTAGTATTAGAGCTAGGAGTAAGCATAGTGTGGAGCTCTATTATTACACTTATACTAACTAGCTCCTCTATATACTATTTCTATATAGTCTAATTAGGAATAATCACTTTAGGTTTAGGATTAGGTTGAGGATTAAGTTAAGGATTAAGTTAAGGATTAAGTTAAGGATTAAGTTAAGGATTAAGTTAAGGATTAAGTTAAGGATTAAGTTAAAGATTAGGTTAAGGATTAAGTTAAGGAGTAGGTTAAGAGCTTATTACTAAAACCTAAAAGAAAACTAAAGTTAATATTCCTAGGAGTAGAATAGAAATAAGTAACTATATAGGGGCAGTAGATATAAGTATACCTTCTAATGTGTAATATTAGATATAAGTAAGCTATAAGGTATAGCTAAATAAGAGAACAGTATATAGTTAATAGTAGAGGAAGAGGTTAAGAAATAAGAGGAAAGCGCTAAATAAATACTACTACTCTTATATATTAAACTTATTTCTAGATAGTTTTTAATAATAAGTATATAGGCTACTACACCTACCTAAAGTTATAGCTTATATTCAGTAGAGGTCTAAAAAAGGGGATCCTAATACTATAATAGGTAGTAGAGGCTATAATAGATAGGTGCAATATAGCAGTATAAGCAAGCTAGTAAAGCAGGAAGAGCTCTTAACTTAGTAAGAGGTAGCAAAGTAGAGGTAGGTAGTTATATAAAAGACAGGAGGAAAGAGAAGAGAAGGCAATAGAAAGCAAATAAGTAATTAAGTGTAAGGAGGGTTAATAGATACTTAAGAAGAATAAAAGAGCAGAAAGTAGTACTACAGAGAGCTAAGAAGAGGTATAGCATACTAAAGCTATAGATATTAAGAAGTAGAAGAGAATAAATCTACTCTCTCTAGAAAATATAATAACACTAATAGTAATAAATATTATATTATATAATTTAATAGAATCTTAGGTACAAAAGATACTATATAATACTAAACGATATAAGCCTAAAGGCTCTACTAAGCTAAGCCGTCTAACTTAAATACTATCTTCGCTATAGTTATCTTTAGCATACATAAGCTAGTTACAAAACCACTCACTAGAAGAGGATAAGTCCTATTATAAGATAGGAGCTAGCTTAAGCTTCTACGCCCTAATTTAGTTACTAATAGTTAAACTATATAGTAACCACTTAGAGAGGTCCTATATCTAATCTCTTATAGTAAGCATAAGGATATTATCCTAAAGATAAAACATAAGTTAGGACTATAAAGATATATATACAGATAAGACATATACCTAAAGCTTAGACTTATTAAACTAATATAGCTAAAAGCTAACCTCTATAATAACCTTTAGATCTAGCACTAGCTTATTATTAATATCTAAGTCTAACCTATCTACAGCATAGAGATAGAAGTTACTATAAAACTCATTAAAGGATTTATACGCCTTTATTCCAAAGAGAAGCTTAAAAAAGTTATTATTATCCTCTATAGCCTAGATAATAAGGCTATTAGACTTATCACACCCTATCTAAAGCTAAATAATATACCTATTTATATTCTCTTAGATCTCTAGATCTAACAGTAAGCTGTTAACAAAAGTAATAGCAGGTACAGTCGCTATTAATATAAACAGTTTACCTAGCTAAACTTTAGTAAGTATTAGCAACCCTAAGCAGGAGGGGAATAGATATACAGACTAAATAAAAGAGCAGATAAGTAAGAGGAGATAAGAGAAGAAAGTTATCTTCTAGCCTCTAATTATCAGCTAAAAGAGGAAGAGTAAATATAAGAAGCTAAGCAGAATACAAACTAAAATATCCAAGAAAGGTATAAATAGAAAAGAGAGCAAGTACTAATATAAAAAGGCAGGTCTATAAAAACAGTATAGGTAGGATATATTAAAACCCTACAGCAAATACTTTATCTAATACTATTCAGAAGAAAAGTTATACCTTTTAGAAGAAAGCTTATATTTAACTACCTATATAACCCTCAATCTGCTACCCTTAAACCTTATCCTAATTAAGCAAAAATAATTAGCTATAAAAGAACCTCTAAATATATTAGCTAGAACTTCTACAGATTAAGGCGTAACCTTTAAATCTATTAGTCCCCTCAGCTCTAAGTAACCTACATACACAGCAGGTCTTCAGTATAGTGCAAGCCTACTAATCAGCATACACTATATACACTACTACTACCGCCAGTAGGAAGTATAAAATAGAAGTCAGCTAGAAGCCTAAGCCTAACCCTAAGCCTAAGCTAAGGCCTAAAAAGAAAACCACCCCCCTACATAAGTAATTAAGCTACTTCACATAAGAAGCTAACCTTCCTATTTAGAGATTATTAATAATATAGAAGGATTAGTAGAAGGTTTAAACTAAAGTAAAGTCTTTTCTTTTTCCTTCTTTTCTTTATACCTTAGGGGTTTCTTATATAATATTATGAGGAGAGGAAAGCTTAATAAAAGTTATTATTATATCTCTATCTCTCACCTCTATCTTAAGGTTATAGCACCCTACCTATAAATATACTATCCTAATATAGTAGGCAGCTTAATACCTACTACCTACTAGCTAAAGTATAAATAGGAAAGAAATAAAAAGAAATCGCATAAAAACTACTGTAAACTAATATGCTAAGACTACTAAAACTACTTATAAGAAATTATAAAACCCTCCCCCCCCCCTTCTATTATAGCCTTCCTTAGCCCTAAAGAAAAGCAGTAAAACAGTTAATCCCTATATCTAGTGAAACTATATCTACCTCCCTACCCCTCTAGCCCTCACAGCCTTAGTACTATACTCATGCTATAATCTTATCCTCTAACTTCATAAGGTTATTAATAGCTTATAGTAGCAGCTTTATAGAGAAGAAGAGCAACTTCTCTATATCTATATCCTTATTAGTAACCTCTACCTACTAGTTACCTATTAGAACACTATCCTATATAATCTTCATAGCAGTAATCCTTAGATTATTAGAAACTTTAACTCTAGCTATACAGAGGGCTAAGAGGTATATTATAGCTATATTAATACTATTTATACAACTTCTACTTATATCCTAAGTAGTAATATAGTTAATAGGTAGGATATCCCTAAAGTATTTAGCTATAGGCTTACTAAGCACCTTATTAGCCTCTTCTAGAGCTTTATTAAGATAGTTAGCATAGTAATAACCTAAATAGGCCTCACACCTATAGCTACATCTATAAGTCTTATAGAGGACCTAGCTATAAGTAGTGCTATGCTTAAGCTCTTTATAGTAGCTACTAAAGCTATTAAGGACTATAGTAACACTAACATCCCACAAGAGGGTTTTAAAGGTCTCCTTATATCTATTCTTAAAGAATCTATTATAGCTTTAATCCTAAAACGTATCCCTTTAGAACTCCTTACTAATCTCTATACTCCTAGCTATAATAATAGATAGTCTTATAGTATAGCTGCTATTATAGATTTTTTTAAATACTAAGGTGAAGGCTTACTCAGTATCTCAGATTATACAGAAGACTACCTAATAGCCTAATATAAAGGGCTTTATTAAGAGTATTTTATCTATAATAATATAGTAGATATTATTATTATTAAGCTTATTCTTAAGGATATTTAAGGTTATCAACTTAGTATTATAGCAGGAGGTGAGGTTAGCATATATAAACTTAATAGAATTATTAAGCTTCTGCTAGGTAGCTAGAATAGCAAGCTAGAGGTTATTATTAAGCTTAAAATAGGAAGCTATTATAGTAGTTATCTTCTGAGAGGCCTTAACTACTTATTAGTATTATTTAAATAAGAAAGAGCGCTAGGGATCTATAGGGGGTAGTACTTACTATTAAGGATTTAGGGGAAGGGATATTAATACTAGCTTAAGAGGGCTGTTAGTGATAACTAAAGATATGAGATTATTATTATTAGTAGTATAGGAAGGAGCTTTAATTAACTAGGTTAGAGGGTGATAAGTGTTACTAATACTAGCTTAAGAGGATTATTTATAACTAGTGAAGATATAAAGATATAAAGATATAAAGATATAAAGCTATGAAGCTATTAATTATAGTGGTGTGGGAAGGAAGTTTTATAAGCTAGGTTAGAAGGTGAGGAGGGTGTCCTTTTATACCTTAGATCTTAGAAGCTATAGTGTAGAAGGTGCTACTGTTAACTATTATGATGCTTTTGATATTATAATATTGCTGTTACAGGAGGGTTAGTAGTATCTACAGCAGCGTTTCAACTATAGGTTTAAAAAGAAATAGACGCCTTTTATAGTAGAGGTCTTAAACTAATATAGCAAGAGAAGGTATACATAAAGAGGTAGGAGCAATAAGATATAGCAGATATTACTATACTAGCAAACAGCTTATTATAATATATAGATAGTATAAATAGTCTTTAGCAGTAGTAGCATTAGTATATAAGGTAAGTCTCTAGCTTAGTCTAAGTTTGAAGTAAAGCTAAGTGAAATAGAAGTGCTAGAGCTAACCTAATAAGGAAGGTATACTTTAGCAGCTAGGATTAATAGTATATAGTTAATATAGTAGTACTATTAAACAGCTTATAATAATATCTATTAGGGGCTGAGAGTGAGGCTAAAAGCAAGATATAGATAATACCTATACTTCTTCTACTAAGCTCCCCTACTAGCTTATATATAACGCCTTTCTAGCTTAAGCTAGATACCTAAATACTTACGCTAACTTATAACTTCCTACCTTAGGTCTAGTTTATAAAAGCATCCCCTATAAAAGGTTGCTTAGTATCCTAAGCAGATAATTAAGATTAAAGGATTAGAGGGGTTATAAAGAAAGAATAATTATATTTAAAGCTTACTCTAGATCTAACTTATTATCACTTAGTATAAGTAATTAACTGAAATTCTAAATACCTATTTGCTAGGTCTAACTATTAATAGCTTTAGTTATAGCCCTATCCTATTTTATATATAATACTATTAATTCCCTCTAGTAGTAGCTTAATAGNGCTTTAGCTATAGCCCTATCCTATTTTATATATAATACTATTAATTCCCTCTAGTAGCAGCTTAATAGTTAACTCCTATATCTTATAAAACTATATATCCCTTATTATCCTTTTAGCTAGATACTTTAATATCCTACCTATCTTATAATCTTATTCTCTAGCTTTATATAATTACTGATAGCCTAAATAAGTAGCCCTATTGAGAAGAAGGTAGGCTTATAGCTTAAGCTATCCCTAGCCTTATGCTCTATAAATTAGTAGCCTATTAGAACCTTATCCTATACTATCTTATAGATCCTTATCTTATTATTATTAGATAGGTTAACCTTACTAATATAAACTACTAGGAGATATATTATCACTATAGTAATACTATTAATATAGCTCTTAGCTATATCTTAGATAGTTAGCTTTATAGCAGCTTAAGTAAGCTTAAAGTATTTAGCTGAGGGTAAGCTAGTGTTCTTATTAGTAATACCTAAGTAGTCCTCTAAGAATATAATATAGAAGTTACCTAAGTAAGCCCCCTCCTTATTATGCCTAGTCTTAAAGGGGATTTAGATATTAGTCTTATTATGCTTTAGCTCCTTATAGAAGCTGCTACTGCTATTAAGGATAGTAGTAACCTTAACTTACTATAGGAGGGTTCTAAAGACCTCTTTATATCTATTCTTAAAGAATTATATCTAGCTATTACAGTAGAATACCTCCTATATCTAGTTCTAGCTGATCTTAATCCCCCTAGCTATAATAATAGACCACTTCGTTATATTATTACTTTAGTAAAGCTTCTTAAGGGCTAAGGTGAAAGCTAGTTAAGCGTTTATAATAGTGTAGAAGGTAACTTAGTAGCCTAATATAAACGCCTTTATCTTTAAAATTATTTCCTAGCAGAAGATATAGATCTTATTATCTATCAACTTATTCTTAAGGGTGTCCTTAGATATAAACTTAGTAGTATAGTAAGAGGTAAAGTTCTTAGAGATAAACGCTAAGGTTTTATTAACTATATACTAAGGGGAAGCTATTATAGTAGTTATCTTCTAAGGGGTTTTAGCTACCTATTAGTATTATTTAAATAGGAAAGAGCGCTAGGGATCTATAAAGGGCTATACTTATTATTAAGGTTTTAAGGGAAGAGATGCTACTATTAACTTAAGAAGGCTATTAGTAATAGCTAAAAGTATAAGATTATTATTACTAGTAGTATAGGAAGGAGCTTTAATTAGCTAGGTTAGAGGGTAATAAGTGTTATTAATACTAGCTTAAGAGGATTATTTATAACTAGTAAAGATATAAAGAAGTAAAGATATAAAGAAGTAAAGATATAAAGATATAAAGCTGTTAATAGTAGTAGTATAGGAAGGAAAGTTTATTAACTAGGTTAGAGGGTAAAAATAGTTTCTTTATTATACTATCCTAACTTAGGGAGAGAGGAATAGTAGTAAGCAGAAGGAAGGTGCTAGCTAAGCTTACTATAAAGGCTTTAATAGCTTATAGTTATAAATAAAAATATAAGTATAGTTATTATTATAGTAGTAGTAGTAATAGTATTTTAGGTAGGTTTTTAGCTTAAGTATAGATAGTAAGTGAGGCGTTTAATAGTAGAGATCTTAATAGAAGCTAGTAAAATAGTTTGAAAGTATAGAAGGTATACGCTAGCAGGTAAAAGCATTAAGCTAAACTAAATATAGCGTTATTAGTAAATAGCTTATAGTGAGGGAGATAATTATATAGTATAACTAGTTAAAAATATTAATAATTTACTATACTTACCTCCTCATATAGGGATATATAATACTATAAAGCTATACTTAATAAAGGAAATAAACACTATTAAAGGAAACAATTACTATTTAAGGAAACAACTACTATTTAGGGAAATAATCACTATTCCTACTATTCAGAGTTAAGACTAATTCACTAAATATCTTTAGGTAGATCTCTTATATTTATAAATAATAACCCTTTCTCTATCTAATATCTATTTATTTCCCCCTACTTTATTAGTCTATACTATATCTAAAGCTCCTTTGCTATAAAAACAACCTCTATTACAACTTCTTATAGTACTTTATCTTCTACACTATCTAGAAATATCTATAGAGTTATAGATAACTATTACCTAGCCCTCCCTATCGCCTTAATAGATCTATTTATATACAATCTACTAGAGTTTAAAACAGATCTCTATACTTAAGCAGCTCAGCTAAGGCTAAAGCCTACTAACTACTAGCATAACAGAGCAGAAGGTTATAAAAACTAAAGAAACTAACTACATAAAAGGAAAAGTAATACAGCCTACTATCATCTTCTAATATCTATTCTATATAGTGTTACTAGCTAGACTAACGCTATCCCTCCCCTATTATTCTTATAATATTTTACTAGTATAAGTTAATATTACTATACTAATCTGCAAAGTTAAGCTATATTAGCAAAAATATCTCTTAAGATATTCACACCTACCTACTTAATTAGTAATAAAGAAAGATAATTTATTCTATATAATATAGCTAGCTAAACTAATACCCTTACCTATAAGGAGTATAGCCCCTACTCTAATATATTCTCACACCTCAAAAAAAGATATCATTAAAGTAGGTATAGAAGTCTGCAAAGTTAGGATTATCTAGCATTCGCTTAGTTTTAGGATAGCTATCTCAGCCTATATCTTCCTTAGCGATAATAAAGATCTACTTTACTTTCTGTAATTTATATTAAGGTAACAAATCTTTCAACTAAAGGTTCTTAGTTTCTTAGACTTACTAGTTTATTATAGTAGCTAGAAAACTAAATCTACTAGTCTAATCCCTTATATTTCATACCTATATAATCCACCACCTCAGAACACTCAGACTCCTAGATAATATACAGATTATTACTACCCCCTTCTAAAGTATCTAGTATATTAGCAAGCTTAAGGAGCTTATAATAAGTAGCTATAAAGTTATTAGTAATAAAGAATACAAAATAGACACCTTCAGCCTACTCTACTAAGATAGAAGCTCTACCCTATTAGAAGCACACTCCTAAGCTAATTGCTACCTATCTACTAACAACAAAAATAGTAAGATACTATATATCCCTAATATTAGAAATAATAAGGTTAGCTTTAAGATTAGCTTTATAGTAGTCTTTATAAACCTTAATTAAGGAGATATATTTATAAACTAATCTAAATATAACTTAAGTTATTAGCTCTAGATTATAGAGCTTAATATTAAACTAGTTTCACCTCTTAAAGTTAGTATTATAGAAACTTTTAATAGTCTTCTATATTATAGATCTAATAGTTCCCCTATATATAGGGAAGGTTTTAATTATCTACTAATCCTAATACTTATTCTCAGTAAGAAGCTCTAAATCTAGCTCCCTTTAAGGCCTATTAGTAATAGCCTCTATAATATCACTACTAATAGATCAGTTAGACTCTATATTAGAGCTATTAATATCCTAAGAAGATATATCAACTAGAGGCCTTAATCTTAAAACATATTATTAGTAAGTGCTTAAAATATAAAAGAAGTAAAGATATTTATACTTATAACAGTTTTTATACATTCTCAGTTTCTAAAAGCTTAAAATAGTTTAAGTTATAATGCTCTAAATTAAGCTGTATATATCTTCTCTCTAATATATAGATAAAAGAGGTAGAAAGAAATCCAAGAGGGATAAGTAGCAGTTTAAATAGTTAGCTAAGTGCTAATTATATTAGTGAAGTTCTCAAGGTGATATAAGGTGAATATTCACCTTATAAGTAAATATTAGAAGGAATAGTATTACATTAAGTAAGTAAGCAGGTGAGATATAGTAAGGATTAGGTCTTATAGCTCTTATAGCTTAAGTTCAGATAGAATAAAAGTAGAAATATTAGTCTTCTTAGTAAGTAGGTAGGTAAGTAGGATATAGTAAATATTAGCACTATCTAGCTTAGTTTAAAATAGATTATTCTTACGTTTAGTAGAAAAAGGCTATCTTTAAATACTATTAATATTTCTATTTTAGTTTATAACCTTTATAGTGAGGTATTTAGTTCTATAATAAGATCTAGTTTATAACAGCATATATATTTATACCTTTATATTAGAACCCTCTAAAACAAGTTAGCTATAAAGGGGGGAAGCAATAAAGAGCACTATAGGGCAGTTCTTCTAATTACTAGTTCTTCAGATTACAAAGCATATAATAGTTACTCCTATAACTGAAATATAACTAAAAGATAGAGCATATCTAGTAAGCATAAAGTGATTCTCAGTATAGCATATCTAAAGACTAAGTAGTCTTTAAATAAAGTATACTATAGGTATTAAAATATAAACATTTAAGGCTAATAAGGGCGCCTAGAAGCTAGAAACAGATTAACTATAGGTTAATTCTTTAGATTATAAAGTATATAATAGTTACTCTTATAACTAAAATATAACTAAAAGATAAAGTATATCTAGCAAGCATAAGGCAATTCTTAGTATAATATATCTAAAGACTAAGTAGTCTTTAAATAAAGCATACTATAGGTATTAAAACATAAACGTTTAAGGCTAATAAGGGCGCCTAGAAGCTAGAAATAGATTAACTATAAGTTAATTCTTCAGATTATAAAGCGTACAACAGTTACTCCTATAACTAAAACATAACTAAAAAACAGGAAATATCCAGCAACTATAGAGCAATTCTCAGTATAGCATATCTAAAGACTAAGTGGTCTTTAAATAAAGCATACTATAAGTATTAAAATATAAACGTATAAGGCTAATAAGGGCGCCTAAAAGCTAGAAACAAATTAACTATAAGTTAATTCTTCAGATTATAAAGCGTATAATAGTTACTCCTATAACTAAAACGCAACTAAAAGATAGGAAATATCTAGCAACTATAAAGTAATTCTCAGTATAGCATATCTAAAGACTAAGTAGTCTTTAAATAAAGTATACTATAGGCATTAAAACATAAATATATAAGGCTAATAAGGGCGCCTAAAAGCTAGAAACAGATTAACTATAGGGTAATTCTTTAGATTACAAAGCATATAATAGTTACTCCTACAACTAAAACGTAACTAAAAGACAGGAAATATCTAGTAACTACAGGGCAATTCTTAGTATAACATATCTAAAGACTAAGTAGTCTTTAAATAAAGCATACTATAGGTATTAAAACATAAATATATAAGGCTAATGAAGGCGCCTAAAAGCTAGAAACAGATTAACTATAGGTTAATTCTTTAGATTATAAAGCATATAATAGTTACTCCTATAACTAAAACGCAACTAAAAGACAGGAAATATCTAGCAACTACAGAGCAATTCTTAGTATAATATATCTAAAAACTAAGTAGTCTTTAAATAAAGTATACTATAAGTATTAAAACATAAATATATAAAGCTAATAAGGGCGCCTAGAAGCTAAAAACAGATTAACTATAAGTTAATTCTTTAGATTATAAAGCATATAACAGTTACTCCTATAACTAAAACGCAACTAAAAGACAGGAAATATCTAGTAACTATAGGGCGATTCTTAGTATAGCACATCCAAAAACTAAGTGGTCTTTAAACAAAGCATACTATAGGTATTAAAACACAAATATATAAGGCTAATGAGAGCGCTTAGAAGCTAGAAATAAATTAACTATAAGGCAATTCTTTAGATTATAAAGTATATAATAGTTACTCCTACTATAGAAATACAACTAAAAGATAGGAAATATCTAGCAACTATAAAGCAATTCTCAGTATAGTATATCTAAAGACTAGATAGTCTTTAAATAAAGCATACTATAGGTATTAAAATATAAATATATAAGGCTAATGAGGGCACCTAGAAGCTAGAAATAGATTAACTATAAGGTATATAATAGTTACTCTTATAACTAAAACGCAACTGAAAGATAGGAAATATCTAGTAACTATAGGGTGATTCTTAGTATAGCATATCTAAAGACTAAGTAGTCTTTAAATAAAGCATACTATAGGTATTAAAACACAAATATATAAGGCTAATAAAGGCGCCTAGAAGCTAGAAATAAATTAACTATAAGGTATATAATAGTTACTCCTACTATAGAAACGCAACTAAAAGATAGGAAATATCTAGTAACTATAAGGTAATTCTTAGTATAATATATCTAAAGACTAAGTAGTCTTTAAATAAAGCATACTATAGGCATTAAAACATAAACATATGAGGCTAATAAGGGCGCTTAGAAGCTAGAAATAGATTAACTATAAGTTAATTCTTCAGATTATAAAGTATATAATAGTTACTCCTATAACTAAAATATAACTAAAAGATAGGAAATATTTAGTAAGCGTAAGGTGATTCTTAGTGTAGTATATCTAAAGACTAGGTAGTCTTTAAATAAAGTATATTATAGGTATTAAAATATAAAGGTATAAGGCCTATAGAGTAATCGCTTAAGTCGCTAAGAGGCTACTTAGTCTGTTAAGGGATAAATACATTAATAGTATTATTTATTCTTTTATTATTAAGGTGTAGCTATATAGACTATTACTTCTTTAGGTTATTACCTATAGCTTTTAGTTATACTTAAGTCTCCCTATTATTAACCTATATTAATATTAACTATGCTATAACTATACTTAGTATATTAGATTATTATTATACTTCACTTCCTCTAAGCTAATAAGTAATATCTTAATACTATACTCCCCTACTAGAGAATAAATACCTATTATTATTATTATTATAAATAAAAGCATACCTTACTTATATTATAGCGTAAGAACTAAGAGTCTTTAATCCTTTAGTAAGGGTTATTATAGGTATAATCACTAACCTAACCTACTACCCTAACTATATATCCCTTATTAAAGAGTTTACTAAAACCTAATCTATACTAAAGGACTTAGTGTTAGAAATTAACATAAGAGAGAAAGAGGCTAAAGATAACCTTAAGATAATCGCTAAGTTTAAGGATACTATCCTCACTAAGCTACTTATAAAGTATTACTATAAAGAGGATAAGGCTAAGTTACTACTCCCCCTTATAAGCTTTAAAATAGAAAGATTTTTTAGCAGTAGTAGAGCTAAAAACTAGCTTTAGTATATAGCTATTACCATGCAATCTCAAAATAATAAGTACGCCTACTTTAATATGCTACTATATATTAAACACTCCTATAACTACTTCCCTAATAGGGGGGGTATACCTTAATACTATAGACTTATTAGATTTAGTGTTATACTAGTAGATAATAATAATACTTATATTAAGATCTTTAGTATTTAGTTCTTTAAATCCTCTAGTGCTTATTCTAACTTAATCTATAAGCTATTTAAAGATTAAGTTATTAAGCACTACTATAGCCTCTATAAGTTTATAATAGAGGAATATAATACTTAGTATGCTCTATAAGCTTTTAAGTTTATTACTAGAGAGGAGGTAGGGAATATCCCTATCTCTATTAAAACCTTATAGGGAAATAAGGAACCTTAGCCTAATATAAAGTAGGTATCTATTATTGCTATAGGAGAGTAAGTTAGGAATATAAAGTTAGTTAGGAATATAAAGTAGGTTAAAAATATAAAGTTTCCTCTCCTACCTAAGGGAGAGGATATTAATAAGGAGCTATATATTTAGGAGGCTAAGAATCTCTTTATATCTCTTATTACTAAACTCTCTTAGCCTATTATTAAATTAACCCTTAAAGATATAGAGAGGTATATATAGGAGAGCTTTAAAGTAGAAGTAGCTATATATAATAGTGAGGTAGAGGATAGTTTATATTACTATTAGTAGTAACTAATAAGAAGATATAGACTTATATAATACTATAGATCTTAGACCTTAAGAAGCTATAGGGGATAGTAATTCTATATAAGTAGTATATATTAAGTAAAAAAAGCAGAAGAGGATTTATTAGGCTAATATAAGCTACCTAAAGTAGTAGAGAAAGTTAAGTATAAGGCTACTTTATAAGTAGAGATAAGTAATAGAAATATTCTCTAAGCTAGATATAAGGCAGCTATATATCTTAGCACTAGCGACTAAAAGCTAGTCTAAAGTTAAGAATATAGTAAGTAGTACTAAATTAATTTAAAGACTATATAGTAATTAAGGAATATATATTAAAGCTAGTAAATAAGAAAGAGATAGCCTCTAAAATAATATTCTTTATTAGAGTTTTCTTAAGGTTAAAAATTAAAGCAAAAAGAAACAGTTTTAATTTAATATAAAGAGAATAAGAGAAGAGATAAATAAGGGGGAAAGGTTAGAAATATATAAGAGGAAAAAAGTAGAAATAGAGTAGAGAGAATAGTAAGAATAAAATAGAAAGAAAATATTATAGATAGAGGAGGAGTATTTAGCGTTAATCTAGATTAAAGTTATTAGGAATAGATAAGAGGAGAGGTTAGAAATAGATAAGAAAGACTAAAAATAAAAGGTTAGAGTTATAAGCGTAGAGGGAGAGAGTAGGAGGAAAGAGTTATAATTAAATATAAAGAGAAGAGGGATTAGGGATAGGAAGAGAGAAAAAGTTTAAAGTTAAATAGAAAAAAAAAGAAGAAGGAAAAAGTTAAAATAGAATAGAGGAAATAGTGATAATTAAATATAAAGAATATATTAGTTAGAGTTAGATAGAAAAAANGAACATATTAGTTAGAGTTAGATAGAAAAAAGAAAAAAGAGGAAGGTTAAACTAGAGCAGAAGAAATAGTAGTAATTAAATATAAGAGAAATATTAAAGATAGAACAGAAGTATTTAGCGTTTACTTAGAGAAAGGTGATTTATAATAAATATAAAAGAAAAAGTAAAGAAGAAATTTAGTTAAAAGAGCATAAAGAGAAAGGTAAAAATTTAGAATAAATTTTAGATAGAAAATAGAAATAGTAGTTAAAAAGAAGAGGAAAAAAAAGAAATAAGAGTAGAATAAAAATAGGTTTATAAGTAGAAGAGTTAAGAAGAAGAAGGAAGGAAGGAAGTAAGATAATAAATAAAGAAAGAGGTAAAATAATTATATAATAAGTTTATATTAAATATAGATAGAAGAGTTAGAGAAAAAGTAGAAATAAAATAAAGGTTTAAGAAGGATAAAAGTAAAGAGTTATAAATAAATATAGAAAAAAGAGATAGAAGGTTGAAATTATAATAGAAGGATAAAGTTAAAGATAGAGAAAAGAATAAAGTTAGAGATAGATAAAGGGAAGGAATTAGGGATAGNAGAGTAGAAAGGATAGTTAAAGTTAAATATAAAGCAAACGTTAAAGATAGAACAGATATAGTTAGCGTTAATTTAGAGAGATAAAGATAGTTTAGAATAAATATAAGAAAAAGAGTAAGGAAGAGAGTAAAAATTAAAAAGAAACATAATAGTTAAAATAATAAAGTAAATAGTATAGTTTATATAAATATAATTATATAGCAAAATATATAAGATAAATAAGAGTAAGAAAATAAAATAGAAGGAAAAGAAGTAGATATTAAAGTTAAAAAGTATATTTCAGAAAGAAAGGTAGTTTTATAGTTTTAAGGATAGGAATAAGAGTTAAAAAAAACAAAAAAGAGGAAAAGAGAAAAATTAGATTAAAAAGAAAAAAAAAAGAAAAATAAGTTACTAAGTAGAAGAGTTAAGAGAGGGAAAGAGATAAAGATAAATAAAAAAAAGAAATAAAGAAAGAAGAAAAGGGATTAAATAATAGGGTTAAATTTAATATAAGTAGGAGGGATAGGGAGAAAGTAGAGATAAAAGGTTAAGTTAGTAGTAAGAAAAATAGAGAAATAGAGATAGATATAAGAAAAAGGTAAGATATAAAGTAGAAAGAAATAGTTAAGAGTAGATAAAAATAAATAGTTAAGGATAGATAAAAGGAAAAGCTTAAAGATAGATAAAGATAAAAAGTTAAAGATAACTAAAAGGAAAAGCTTAAAGATAGATAAAGATAAAAAGTTAAAGATAACTAAAAGGAAAAAGATTAAGGATAGATAAAAAGAAAAAGGTTAGAGATAGAGAAAAAGAAAAAGTTAGAAATAGAGAAAGGAAAAAGGTTAGAAATAGAAAATAACAATAGAAATATAAGTAAGAAATAGATAAGAAATAAAAGGTTAGAGATATATAGAATAAAGTAAGTAAGAGCAAATAGAGTTAAGGTTAGAGATAGAATTAAATAAATAGGTTTAAAATAGATAGAAGGAAAAGATTAATAATAATTAAAAGAAAAAAGGTAGAAATAGCATAAAGAGGTTAAATAAAAAGAGCTAGAAAATAAAGTATATATATATAACAGAGTGATATAGTAAGTAGTTATATTAGAAGTATTTCTATAAGGTGAAATAGTATTTAGTTTATATATATTATAAAAGAGGAAGAAGATATAATATATATACTAAATAGTTCTAAAGAGGTTTAATTAATAAAAGGACCGCTCTAAGGATATATACTCTATAACTCCTATAGACTGCAGAACCTTAAAGGATAGTCCTACTTAATAATATAAGTAAAGACTATTAGTAACTTCTTATACTATGTTTTCTATGCTAGCTTCTACTATATCTAAGCGCAATTCCCTATTATATATTTATATTATTATGTTAAATCTAGCGTTACTTCCTTTTATCCTCTTAAAGAAGAAAACTTTCCCTTATAGTTTATTAATAGGAATAATAAGGAGTTTATTAAAAATAATAGGCTTATTAACCTCCTCAGTCTTAATAATATAGTTAGAAGTATTAAGCTCTATCAGTTTAACCTATTAAGACCTAAGTTACTTATCTATCTTATTAGATTAAACTGATAATTTAAATAATAAGAACTAACTAAGTAGTTATAATTTAATAGTTATTAAGGTTTATAGAGATAAGCTAAGTTAGTAACTAGTAGTTTAGAGTAGGATGTTATAAATAAAGAAAAAAGCTACTAACGTAAGAATAACTTAAAGATTTAAGTTTAAAAGAGGGTAAGTATAAATAGTAATATAAGCTATAAATTCTTACTCCTTAGTGTAAGTTACACTAGATCTCATTTAGGTAATTAGTAATATCAGTATAGTTAATAATACTAAACTTACGCACTAAGTTATTAATAATACTACTCTATAATCTTATTACTGTTAGATATACTACGTTTATAAACCTTTAATAGAGCTACACCTAAGCAGCATATAAGCTCCTACTAGATATAGTATCTTATAACCTAAGTCTTAAAGAGCTCTATCTTAGCTTTAACCTACTATACCTACTTCTAGATTAATCTAACACACTAATATTATAATTATTACTCTAGGAATTAATAGTAAAGTCTTATAAATTATATAATAATAACTAAGATAAGGATACACCTCCTTTATAATCGTTTAAGGTAGTAGAGGAAATAGAAAAGTTATGTTAGATACTACCTAAAATTAGGACGTTTAGTTTAAGAAAGGACCATGCGTAGTATAGGTTTAAGTTGTAACTTAGTTAAGAAGAATACCTTCTACTATAGTCTATCGTTTAAGTAGGAACTAAAGCAGAGCAGATAAGATAAATTAAGTTAACTTAGTAGAATATAGAAAATATATCTAGCTTTTAAATTAAGCTAAGCTAGAAACCTAAGAATATAGTAGATAGCAAAGTAGCAATATATTATAATTTAGTCTTTTATATATATCTTTTCTATCTATATTATCCTAACTAGATCTTTTATCCTTATTATATTAATTATCTCTACTACCTCAGCTATCTCTATTATATCTATTATATCTCTTAACTATACTATCTATAGTATTACTATTTTCTCTATTACCTCTATTATCTCTATCTTCTCTATTATCCCTACTATCTCTATTATCTCTACTATCCCTATTATCTCTATTATAATAATATATTCTCCCTACTGCTACTAGTATAACTATCCTAAGAGATTATATATTCTATTCTTTAGGTTAAGATAATCAACTTAACGCTAGAGATAAATAAAGTATAAAAAGATTACTCTTATAGTAAAAAAGTAGTTAAATAGCAGGAGATAGAGTTAAGGGAGGGAAAAGAAGTTCTCCCCCTTATTAAGCGTTTATAGAATTATCCTAAAATTAGTCATACTAGTTATAAAGTAGCCTCTCATAATACTTAATAGTAGAGGTTAGTTTATCTTCTTACTAAGAGGTGCTTAAAAGGCAGAATAGTCTAACCCTAGAGGGCAAAAGGTAATAAAAAGTTAATAAGTAGATTAGGCATAAGCTTATTTATTTATTATTAATAAGTAAATAGAGCATAAAAGTAGATACTATATATAGCAAACCCCCTAATTATTAGCAAATACCTAACGCTTCTAAAGTATAAATATACTATCTTTACTATAATACTCTTAACTATTAGGAAGTAATCAAAACACTACCCTACTAGCTCTCTTAGACTATTTAAATAGGATTAAAGCTAGATCTATTCTCTATAGATTTATCTATTATCCTCATATATAACCTATAACTCTATATAGCTTAAATCTAAAACGCCTAACTACTCTATTATTATAGCTACTATTAATATTAATATTAACCCTCACTAACCTCTAGACTAAATAGCTAGACTTCCCTAAGAGACTATTAGCTCTATTCTTAAGCATATTAATTCACTAAAATATCTAGCCCCTTTTCTAGTTTATAAGCTAAAATAGGTTAGCCTAACTACTCCTCTTATCTAAAAAACAGTTTATACTAACGCTATTATATTTATATATATTAACTGCTAGAGATAGGAAGTCTATATAAGCTATATCTAAGCCTTCTTCAACCCTAAGTCTTATAAGTACTAGTAATATATAGTCGCATAAAACTAACATCCTCATTATAAAGCTTATAAAATTTAGTAATATCCTAACCTAAATAGCTATATACTACTATCTTATAAGGATATACTAGCTATATAGTCTATTAAAACCTTCCTAAGACTCTAGACTCTCTAACTTAATAGCCCATAAGGTCACCTACTAATTAATAATAATATTATAAGGTATATAAGCAGATCAGCACTATATCTAAAAGCCCTATATATTAGCTACTAAGGATATATTACTAAAGATAACTCTCTAACGCTTTAAGATATACTCTCTTAGTTTTATTATCTTAAGTACCTAAAGATAGATAAATACCTATATTATAAGATACCTATACTATTCCACCTAAAGCTTTATATACCTAAGCTTATAGTAGTAAAACTCTTCTACTTTAAGGTGTTAGAGAACCCTCTTAGCTACTAAAAGACTTCCTCCCTTAATTACTATCTATACGCTACACTTCTTAACGCTCTAATAGACACCCTAAACCTCTATCAGCTCTAAGTCTTCATCTCACATTCTACTAAACCTAGCACTCTTATACGCCTTAAGGTCTTATAGACGCAAACGCCTAAGCTAGCAAAGCAACAGCCCTTCCCTATACTTAAAGAGCTGAGGATCACTATTAAGAGCTTTATTACACTAAAGCACCTCCTAGAGGTTATAACCTTAATTAGACTTACTATCTAGTTTGAGGCTTACATAATAAACATATAGATAATAGACATCCTCCGCTAGTAGTACCATTTTACCAGTTAATATAGGTTAGGTTAAAGCTAGGATTTAAGCTAGAAAGAGGCCTCTTTAGGGCTAACAAATAAGTAATACAAAAGGAGGGCACTAGGGGGCTAGCAAAGGGAAAATATATTAGACGATAATATACATCAGATTCTATATCTAGAATAGACTAATCATAGGTATCTATAAGCCTACTAGTAGGGAGGGCTTCTAAGACTTTAACTATAGAGTTTAAATAATATATATAACTAGAAGAAAGCCCTTAAAAGCTTCTTAAACCTAACTATTTAAATCTAAATAACTTATTACATATAGCTAGAAGCCTCTTAAGGCTTCTAAGACTTAGACCATAATAATCCTCTAGATAGCCTAGCCTATTTAGTAAGAAGCCCCCTAAAGCTTCTTAAACTTAACTATAGCCTTTAGATAACCTAGCCTATTTAGCTAGAAGCTATTAGAGGCTTTAAGGGACCTAATCATAAAATTCAAATAACCTAACCTAATTAGCTAGAAGCCTCTTAAAGCTTCTAGTACTTAACTATACTTAACTATAGTAGTTATCCTCTAAATAACTTAGCCTATTTAGTAAGAAGCCCCCTAAAGCTTCTTAGAAGTTAGACTTAACTATAGATCTTAAATACCCTGCTATAGTTAGCTATAAGCCTTTAGGAGCTTCTAAGACCTAGTAGTAGAATTTAAATAACTTAACCTAATTAGCTAGAAGCCCCTAGAGGCTTCTAAAACTTAACTATTAAGGCTAGATAACTTAACTAACTTAGCTAAAAGCCTCTAATAGCTTTTATAACCTAAGTGGAAACCAAATAAGGCAAAATCCACTTGCTTATAATACTCTCCTAATAATCACTTAAGGGAGGAAACGCTTTAAATCTTATATATATACTTATTTATCTTTTCACCTAACCTTAAATAGATCCTTAGGTTTATATATAGCTAGTTAATCCTATAGCCTCTATAGAGCTTCTTACCCTCAAATACAGCTAATTAGATAGTTAAAGTAAACCATAAAGTATTTTACTTCACTCTATATATTATATATAATAAATATAATCAGTAGGTGCTCCCCCACATCTCCCCTCTATTAAAGAAAAGGTATATAGATAGTAATAAATAAATAGGAAACCAGATAATAGTTTAGATCTAATATAAATTATTATAGGTAGCATATATAGCCCTAATAGAGAGATAAGAGAATAGCTAATATATATAGTATTTATAAAGTAGGGAAAGAAGATGCAGAAGTAGCCTAGTAGTAAGAGTAGATAGATATAGCTATTTAGATATCTAGAAGGGAGGGTGATTAGAGCGCATATCTATACTTAGCTAGAAGCAGGCTTAAACACTATATCGTATTAGTTAAGGAGAAACTAACGCATTAATACTAGCTAAATCCAGAAGAAAGATAGGAGGGAGGGCTGCTTATATCACAAACCATATTATTTAACTAGTTAATAGTAGTAAACAGTATTAAATACTATAAAACATAATAATAAATAACTTTAATATTTTCTTACGCAGCAGACTTAAGTAGAAATAAAGTATATAGGGATATATAAATAGATTAAGTAATATAAGGAAAGGGATAAATAAATAATCTAGTGCACTAAGGGCATTACTAACTCTATCTATAATTACCTAATATACTACAGCTAATTACATAATAGCTTATCTACTATTAACTACTATACTTAATTACCTCACTAAACTTATAGCTTAGATAAAGTAAATAGCAAATAGCTCTATAAGAGGTATCCTAACGCAGAAGGAAATAATATAGATAGTTTATATATACTAGGAAGAAGTAATCCTAACTTTAAATAAGCTTGCTTACTACCTCTATAAACTTCTATAATTTCTTTATTATACTATTATTCTATATTCTTTATAAATATATACCTACCTATTATAACTACTACTCCACTAGCTATATCATCCCTATTAAGCTGAGACTAAATACAGCATACTATATAAATTCAAATAGATTAAAACTATATTCTAACTAATTAGTAGCACCTTTTAACCCCTAACATATAAGTATAGTCATATATAGGTCAAAATAACCTATTAAGTCCTATATAACACTAGTTTATTAAGGAGCTATACCCTCTCTATTCCTACAGCTTATAATAAATCTTACAATTTACTAGAGAAAATTATTAATTAACTAGAATAACATTTCATCTACTATATCTAACATACATATATACTAGCATTACATAGTAACTAATAGGACAGCATAAGTAAGAATATCATTAGACCTCTATTAGATATCTTTAATAAAAGATATTAGCTATAGAGAGAGAGAGTATTTATTATATCTCTAATTCTATCTCTAGCCTCTTATCTATATCTTACTAAAGATAAAAAATACACACTTATAGCTCACTAGATAAGTTATACAGCCTATCTATAAAGAGCGTAGACTTCTACTATAACTTATATAAATACTAACTAACTATAAGAACGTCTTAAAAGAGCGTAGTATATTAGAAGGGGAGAGGTTATAAGCATATATAGTCTAAAGCTTATTAATATAAATAGGTGTATAGTAATTATAGTAGGTATAACCCTCTATCCTAGCTTCTACTAAGATACTTATTAGTATATATACTATAGACTAAATTATAGATTAAATAATTCTATGCCTTAAACACTGTATAATTATCCTATAAGCTACTAAGGATATCTAATATATATTATTAGATAATAACTAAAGTTAGCTTAAGTGTAAATAGAGATAGAGGTAAAAATACTAAGAGGTTAAAGGTAGATAATAGATATAATAATATTTTCTTCTCACGCTAAGCTAAGAATAAATAATATTAATAGATATAATTAGTAGGCCTATATCTAGGTATCTTATAAGTATATCTATTCACTAGAGTTTCCCTTAAGCCTTATCTATATAAAATTCACTATATATAAGATCTTTTAGGAAGTAAAAGATATTCTATATTATAATGCCCCCCTCACCTAAAGCCCTTAAGGGCTTTCTTTTATAGCTATTTAGACTAATAAATTTAAATATCTAGGCTTTAGATTACTTCTACCCCTTCCCTTATAAGCTATATATAATTATTACCTAGCTTTAGCTGTAATAATATAATAAAGATAGAGAAACTAAAGATAGAAGTAAATCTTAAATAGAAATAATACTTTTATATATTCTTAAGGTAGAATATAAGCTAAGTGCATATAGGAAGGTAGATAGAAGGGAGGGGAGGAAGAGGGAGAGAAGGAGGGGTATATAATATTCTTAAGCAGCTAGCACTAGCTATATAGAAATTCTAATTAAAGGCTACTTAAACGCTATATCTATTGCGAGACTTATAAAGGAGTATAAAAGAAGAGCGTAGTAGAATAATATAGTCTACTTAACCTTAATATAGCTAACTATAAGCTAGCCTAAAGATATAAGCTTAGTAAGGGTTAGGGTTAGGGTTAGGGTTAGGGTTAGGGTTAGGGCTTAGGGTTAGGGTTAGGGTTAGGGTTAGGGTTAGGGTTAGGGTTAGGGTTAGGGTTAGGGTTAGGGTTAGGGTTAGGGTTAGGGTTAGGGTTAGGGTTAGGGTTCGGGTTAGGGTTAGGGTTAGGGTTAGGGTTAGGGTTAGGGTTAGGGTTAGGGTTAGGGTTA
>NW_025544670.1:412692-512134 GCF_011800055.1 Colletotrichum gloeosporioides | reverse complement strand
TAACCCTAACCCTAACCCTAACCCTAACCCTAACCCTAACCCTAACCCTAACCCTAACCCGAACCCTAACCCTAACCCTAACCCTAACCCTAACCCTAACCCTAACCCTAACCCTAACCCTNTAGCTTTTAATATAAGCTATTATTATTAATATAAAAAAGGAGCTATATTATAACTATAAACTTAATAAATAATAAATTATTTATATTATAAATAAACTATTTTCTTAATATTATACTTTTTCTAATTAAAAAGTTAAATTATATATAGATATTTTAAATTAATTATAATTAATTACTAAACTAAATTTAGTTTAAGAATTAAACTTCTAACCTTAAAGTTTTAGAAAGAATAATTAACTATATATAAAAAGCTTTTTTCTCTTACTCCTTTTATAAATCTTAAATGCTACTTATTCTTAGTTTATAAATCTTTAATATATTATTTATTACTTATATAAATCTATTCACTATTACTAGTTTTATAACTCTTAAATGCTACCTATTTTAGTCTATAAACGTTATATAAAGTATTATATATTTAGTAACCCTAACTATATATATATTTAGTAAATATAGTAGATCAGAAATCTTATATAACCTATTTAAACTATAAATAAATACTAGAGCTTTAGTATTAAAGTAATAATATTAGATTATATTATTAAACTTATAGTATTAGATCTATAGTAATAGATTTATAGTATTATAGTATTAGATCTATAGTATTAAACTTATATTATAATTAAAATATTAGATTTATAATATTAGATTTATAGTATTAGATTTATAGTATTAGAATTATAGTGTTAGATTTATAGTGTTAAATTTATAGTATTAGAATTATAGTATTAGATTTATAGTGTTAGATTTATAGTGTTAGATTTATAGTATTAGAATTATAGTATTAGATTTATAGCATTAGATTTATAGCATTAGATTTATAGCATTAGATTTATAGTATTAGATTTATAGTATTAGAATTATAGTGTTAGATTTATAGTGTTAGATTTATAGTGTTAGATTTATAGTATTAGAATTATAGTGTTAGATTTATAGTATTAGATTTATAGTGTTTAATTTATAATATTAGAATTATAGTGTTTAGATTTATAGTATTAGAATTATAGTGTTTAGATTTATAGTGTTTAGATTTATAGTATTAGATTTATAGTATTAGATCTATAGTATTAAAATTATNTTATAGTGTTAGATTTATAGTGTTAGATTTATAGTATTAGAATTATAGTGTTAGATTTATAGTATTAGATTTATAGTGTTTAATTTATAATATTAGAATTATAGTGTTTAGATTTATAGTATTAGAATTATAGTGTTTAGATTTATAGTGTTTAGATTTATAGTATTAGATTTATAGTATTAGATCTATAGTATTAAAATTATNTAGTGTTAGATTCATAGTATTAGAGTATTAATATTATAGTAATATTAATTCTAAGCTTACTTTTTAGTTTATTATTATAGGATATTTATAAAATTATAAATAGTGCTATTTCCTTTATTTCTAGGAATATAAAAATAAATTATATATTAAATTTATAGTACTACTAAATCTTAAGCTTTATATTCTAAATAGTTCTATTCTTTTTTAAACTAAGTGGAGACTATTTCTACCCTCTTTATTCCTAATATTACTCTACTTTACTCTTTATTAGAGTTATTATACTTATATAGTAGTATAATTATATAGAGCTGAGGAGTCTTATTAACTATAGCTTAATATTAGTAATAGTTAGGAATAAAGCAGTCTTAATAACGTTCCTAGATATATATCAGTTAGTTCCCTTAATACTAATATATATTATAAGTTAAGAGTTTACCTCAGAAGTACTAAATATATAGCTACTAATAGAAGCTATTTTAACCTCCTTAGTAGCACTAATAGTAAGAAGCGTACTAGTCTTTTAGAGTATAAACTAAGTACTAGCTATATTTATTTCTTTAGATATATTAGTAGTACTCTTCTACTAATAAGCTATAAGGTGAGGAGGACTTTAGTATTAAGAGACTAAAGCTTTAGAGCGTTTAGGTGTAAGGCTAAAAGAGGTTAGGTCTTAGTCCTAATAAATATATTAGTAATACTTAATAAGTAGTTACTATAAGTTAATATTATTCTCACTATATAGAATTTAATAGTTAACTATTAAGTATCCTAATAGAAGCATTTAGCTATAGTGTTATAGCTATAGGTATCTATATTAGAATTAAGAAGTATAGTAAGTATAATATTAGTTTTAATAGTATCCCTCTATCCTTAGTAATTATAATAAATCTTAGGATATAGTTAGCTGAGAAAGTTAATAGATAGAGAGATATTAATATTAGGGCTATTACTATAGTTTGCTTTTAAGTAGTATAAATAAGAAAGCTTATAGCTATAAGTATCTTTATACTTAATTATATAGGGGGCTATATTAATAGTGATAGATTTAATAGAATAAAACTAAAGACTGAGGCGTTAAAGATTTAAAAGAAATAACTTAAGATATTTTAGAGTATAAAGAAGCGAGATATATATTATTTATAATATTTAAAGTATAAAATCTATTACTAATAAATATTATAATATTTTCACTTAAAACTATAGCCTCTTATTACTACTATATATAATATAGTAGATTATATAATAAGCTTCTATGCAATCTAGATTGCGTTAGAGTAATAATAATCTAAAATAGAGACTTTACTTAGGCTTAAGCTACTCTAACTTAGATATATAACTTCATCACTAAAATACTAGAAAGTAACGCTATTTAAGATTTATAAAATTAAAACTAATAGTAGACATTCTATTTTATAAATCTCAAATAGCTTCTTATTTTTATAAATCTTAAATAGCTGCTTACTTAGTATATTAGTAAAACATCTTTAAAGTGATAATAAAATATATCTTTAGCTTATTCTTATAATTAAATACTAAACTCTATTAATTAGAGAGTAAAACTACTCTATTTTCTATTATCTTACTATTTATTATTAGGTTATCTAATAGGAATAGTAAGGTTAGAAAGGTCTCTACTACTAATATTAAACTTAGTCACTATACTTAATATCCTCTACTAATTAAGACCCTAATTAATAGCATTATTTATAATCTTATACTACTACTTAATACTACCTACCTTATAAATTAAATTAGTAATTATTATAATTATAATAATATTTTATTAAAGCTTAGTTATACTCCTTTTCTAGTATTCTTCAGCTTACTCTATATGCTTTTTATTAAGTATCCCTTAAATAGATATAAGTAGATTATTAATATTTAGTAAGCTACTACTATTAGCTTCACTATTATATACTACTTTAAGAGAGGAAGGTATAAGATAGAGTGAGATCTAAAAGTATAGGAAATTTATATCTTATAGGATCTATTTTAGGAAACTAATACTACTATACTTATATACTAGATATATAGTAACCTTATCTTAGATAAAAATCTAGAGAGCTCTAATAAATACTTTTAGTCCTATAGTAATCTAGCTATTCTATAATACTATATAGAGACTAAACTTTTCTATAACTATAGAGGTTAATTAGGAGTTAGATAGTATACTAGTTAAGAATTTTATTAGTTTACTGAGATTATAAGTGAGGTTATAAGTATATAACTTCTACCTTATTAGAAAAGCTATTATAGGAGTATTAAAGCTTAAATCTCCTATAATCTAAAATTTTACTAGTTATTATAAAAAAATAAACTAGTTATTATTTTCATACTTACTAAGTATTATTCTAGGGGTCCTTAGTATTAAGCTACTATTAATATTAACTCTTAAAGGTAGGGGAAGCTTAAATAGCTAAAGCACCTCCTCTATTTTCTATTTTATAAATAATTTAATATTAAGTAGATTTTCTTTATCCTTTTTAGTATTTTAGTTAATAATATCCTTTATTTTCTTATTACTCTCCTTAATTAGAGAGATATATAATATAATTAATTAGAACTTAGTAGAAATATTAGAAGATTATAAAGACTACGCTTATATACATATCCCTTTAATTCCTACTATAGTAGTATTAATCACCTATATATTATTTTCGTACTACTTAAGTAAAGATACTATATACTTTATTATAAATTAATCTTAAGTGTTCTCTAGCGCTAAGGTAACCTTTTTTCCTCTTATATTAGTTCTTATAGCTATAATTATATCTCTATTGCTATCTTCTTTATTTTTAGATAGTAAATTAGTATATACCTCTTAAGGTAGGGTTAATAAATAGCGTTAGAGTAATTATTAATACCTTACTTTTCTTAGCTTTTTAGCTTTAAACTAAACACTTTTATATAATATCTCTATATTAGGAGTATTATACTACTTATTAATATCAGTCCTTTTATAAATTAATAGCAGCTCTCTAATATTCTTTTAGTTATTATAAATCTTAATAGCTTTAATAAATATTATATTAAAAGCGTTAATATCTATAATAGTATACTATTTATTAGTAAAAGTATATTTAACTTATAGTATATAGTATTAGATTCTATTAAATATAATAAAGCTAGTGTTTTCTATCTTATACGTCCTTTTAGTAATAGTGCTATAATAATAGACTAGTATAATACTTATTAGTTAGTTAGGTATAAGAAAGAATAAAACTTATTATAACTCTAGCTTATATAAAAGTAGTAAAGTTTTATTAATATAACTAGGGGACTATAATAGTATATTTTATAGTTAATTATAAGTTTCTAATAGTTTTTTAGTTTTTAGTATAGTAGATAGTAATAACTTAGTAGATAGTGATAGCTTAGGCTTAGAGGTATAACTTAGATATAAAATAACTATTAGAAATATAGTTTTTATATCTAATATTACTATAGAAAATTATAGTTTTATTTAATTAGGATAAAATAAGTATTTTAGAATATATTATAGGAATAAAAGTATTATTATTATATATTACGCTTTCTAGTTCTTTCTCTAACTATATAAGTAGGTATAAAAGGAGTTAAAGTAGATTTAACTCTTTATTACTCAGAAGGTAAGAGTATTCTACTTATATACTTACCTTTTTTAACTTAAGATTTCTAAAACTATTATTAATAATTCTTAGTAAATCCCTTACTTAGTCCTTATTTCCTCTTTTATTATAAATTTATTAACTTTAATATTATTATAAACCTCTCTTATATTCTTTTTATAACACCCCCTCCCTTAATAATAGTTTCTAATTTTATTATAAACTTTATTAATAAGTATAAATCGTAAGCTTCTATTAACTCCCTTTTATAACTCCCTCCCTTAATAAAGACTTCTAATTCTATTATAAATTTTATTAACTTAAGCTAATTATAGTTATCTATTAACTTTCCTTTTATAACTCTCCCTCTTAATAATAATTTCTAAATCTATTACTAATTTTAGTAACTTAAGTAAATTATAGTTATTTATTAACTTTCCTTTTATAACTCTCCCTCTCTTAATAATAGTTTCTAAATCTATTATAAATTTTATTAATAGAGGGTTATACTTTCTATATCTATTATAACTTCACCTTTCTTAAAAGTAAGATAAAAATTTCTAGCCTTTATTATTTCTACTCTTTCTTTATAAATAGTTACTCTAACTCTTTATATTCACTTTCTAAATATATACTCTTAAGCTTCCTATTATAGTAAATATTATCCTCCCTCTCACACTTATATCTTAAGTTTTATATATTTATAACCTTATTAATAAAGGCTTAATTATAATAACTATATAAATACTATTATAAAGCTTATTTATAAGTATAGAGAGTAACTTAAAGTATAGAGAAGTTCTATTTAGTAGAGAGTTAGTTTTTACTAATAGATATATAAAGGATATACTTATAAGATAGCTAAGTATAATAGCCCTCTAGATATAAATATTTAGTATATACTTAAGCTTATATTACTTATTACTATATCTAAGAATATTAACTTTACTACTAATTAGATCTAAAAGGCTTAGTAAGTAGTAAGCCTATATTATTACCTTAATAAACTCTACTAATATTACCTAAATACCTAGAATGTATTTCCCTCTATAACTTAGCTAAACCTAGCGAGAGACTTTCTATTTTAGAGTAGTAATAGAATTAATAAGCTTACTTATTATATCACTATTTAAAAGTATATTATAATAGTAGCTAAGCTATTCTACCCTACCCTTCCTATTAATAATAAGGGTATATTTATTAGTATTAATAAAGAGAATAGTAACTTAGAGGAAATCTATTAAGAGGAGTTTACTCCTTCTTTTAAGTTATACTTATAGAAGTTTAATGCTAACTTCTAAGAAGTATATACTAAGTTTAACTAAGATATAGACTATAAGGATAATAAAGCTTAAAGTAATAGTAGCTTTAATAACTCTTATAGTAAAGGTTTACTTTCTACTACTAAAGGTAGGAGGGGAGCTAGCTATTCCTATAGACTACACCTAGCTTTATACTTAAAGTAACCTAAAACTAATAGAGCTAGTAATACTAAAACTAAAAAGGGTAATACCTCTAAAACTAAAAAGGCTAATACTAGTATTAAAAAGTCTAAATTTATAGCTAATATTTAAACTTTCCCCTCTATAGCTAACCTTATAGATATTACTAAGCTACTTAAGTTATTAAGTATCTTTATTAGGTAGCCTAAGGACTATTATAATAATACCTTAATAAATAAAGATAATATCCTTATTATATTTAGCTATTTCTCGCTATATAGTAAGCTTATAATATAAGTAGTTAGTCTCACTAAGGAGAACTAAATTATACCTAATATTATATCTATTATTATTTAGCCTGAGGATATAGTTCTAAATACCTATTTTATTAATATAAGTATAGTTTAAGTTTAAAATAAAGTGCTTTAGTTAATATATATCTTAGTTAGCTAATAACTTAATACTCTTAATAAATTATACTTTAGGGGTATAGCTTAGTTATAAGGAGTAATAAGCAGTATATAGAAATAGACTACTAGTTAGGTATTTAGGGATATAGGTTTAAACTTAATTTAATAAATTATTAATACCCTATCTGAAGTATACTAATAGATAGTATTAAAATAGAGGCTAACTTAGTTTTAATCTAAGTATACTACTATTTAATATAATAAAAGAGGCTAAAGGGCTATTTAAGATTTATAAAATACTAATAGATAAAACTTAATAATATATATAAAACGCTAATTAGTAAGAGCTTCTATTAGTAAATAAACTAAATATATTAGTTATATATTTTCTCTTAAATTAATAGTATAACTTTTATTTAAGTTTAGTAATAATACCCCTAGAGAAATTAAATTCTAAATAGGTAATACTAATTTTATAATAGATATTATAAGTTCTTTATTCTTATCCTTTACTTCTAAGGTATAAATATATAAGGACTAATAGGGATTATAAATACTATCTCTTAGGTTTAATAACTACTACTACTCTTACCTATAATTAGTAGTATTATATCTATCTCTTACTACTATTAAGTCTAAATAGCTTATTATTTTACTACTATTTACTAAGAGATAGAAATCTTTCTTATTATTTTAATAGCTATAATTATACTTTATAGATTACTTATTACTAGATATATTTATATATAGCTAACTAGAGGTATATATACTACTTCTATAATTAGGTAAAGTTTACTTTAATATAATCTATAAGGTTTACTTATTATCTCCTATCTATTATAGTGTAATTTTAAATAATAGAATATAAAGTAATACTATAGTTTAGCTAGCCTTATATAAGTATAGAGTAGCCTAGTTAAAGACTTTAAGTTTATTATCCTCTCTCTAAGTAGAGGAATATATAGAGAATAAAGGGGCTTATAAACACTACTTAGATATAACTTATATTTTTACTTTTTACTACTAATAAGTAATAGTAATACCTATTACCTAATACCTACCTCTACTAAATACTAATTACTAGTAATATTAGGTTTAGAAATATAGGAGATATTACTATCTTATTACTTAGATAGGCTAGTTTTAGTCTTAATAGAGTAGTTTTATTCTTAAGCTAACTAGTAATCTAAGACTTATTAAAGGTAACCTAATAATAATAAATATTAATTACACTTATAGATATTTTATATCTAATCTAAGCGCTATAAACCTTAGTTATCTACCTAATATAGTTAATTATAAGGTCTATTAGCTTCTCTATTCCTATATATTTATTTACTATAGCTTAAACTATATTATTATTTTATATACGTTCTTAATATCTAGAGGCTATAAAGCTCTTTAGTATATTTTTATACTACTAAGAGCTATATAAAATATATACTAGATAGATATATAAAGCTATACTATAAGTCTCTTCTTCTATTCCTTAGTAATAAATATATCACTTATTTAGTCCTTAGTAGTATATCACCTCTTAATAGCCTAATTAAAATCTATTTTAACTTACCCTATAGTATAGGTATTAGCTAAGTTAGTAATATATCTATAGATATATTAACTACTATAGAGGTATTAGATATATACTTTATATCTCTATTATATAGTTATATATTTAAATACTACTAGGACTATAATAATTAATAGTAGTTAAGGTATTAGTAAGCTAATATCTAAGTAGGAGATTATATAGTATATAGCACCTAAAGGTAATAAGGCTAAATATATATAGCTAATTAAAGATTTCGCTAAGTGCATATAGTTAATAATTAGTTTCTTATAATTTAATTTAGTATAGTTTAGCCTATTTTATATACTATATAGCAAAATACTTATTATAGCTTAACGCCCCCTTAGGTTCTATAACTAGGAAGGCTAAGAAGGCTTAATATACTTAGTTTATATTATATAGTGTTTTATATAAGGTTCCTTAAAAATAAGGCTATAAATAATAATAGGATAAGAGTATAGGATAATAGTAGAAAACTACGTAATAAAGAATAACTACTAGAATCTTAATACCTATAAACCTAAACTAGCTAACGCTAAAAAGTAGTAAGTAAGTAATAATATAAAATTAATACTACTCTTAGCTATTCTATTAGTTAACCTATTAGAAGTAGTAAACCTCTATACGCTACCCCCTCTATATATAGCTTAGCTTATACTACCTCTATTATTATAGCTATATTATAGGCTAGCTATACTTAGTTGCTCCTTTAAAGATTAATACTTATTACTATTAGCTATATAATAGTATTAGCGTTATATTTTAATATTAGTTTATAGCTACTTATAGGTAGGGTAATATAACTAATAATTCTATCTTTATATAAAGATAATATAATAGATAGTAAATAGTAGGAATAACTATAACTAGGCCTATTTTATATTTTTTCTAGACCTCACTACTTAGTTTATTATCACTTCTATAGAAGAGGGCCTTAATCTTAAACCTAACTAATAGACTCTAAATTATTATCTTTAAAGCTAATAAATTATAAAACCTTATAATATAGGTTATTATTACTTCTATACTAAATAAACTTTTTATTTAGTTTAATCTTATTAAATTTAATATTCACTTTAGACTAATAGTACTATAAAAGTATACTTTAATTATTACTTAAAATATTCTTTACCTTCTTAATAAAGTGTTCTACTTATATAAAGCTCCTAAGAATAATAGGCCTCTCTAATTTAGGGATATATAAGAGGTATATAGGCTACCTAATAAAGGCCTTAGTATTACTTAGGGCGTTTATAACTTAATCTACTAGTTTATTATTATTATTAATTATAATAATAGCCTTAGGGTTATTAATAATATCTATTATATTATCTTAATTAGGAATCTTAATAGAATTCTAATAAGATCTACTAAGTTACTAATAGGAGTTAATATCTACTAAGTTTTAGAACGACTTAGAGGGGAGGTACTAATTATCTAGGTTAAGCTTATAGCTAATAGTAATATTTATTAAGATAGTATTACTTTATTTAGTTATCCTCTTAATATTAAAGTATATAGCTAAGTTAAAAACCTTAGGATTACTACGTTCTAGTTTAAAATAGAATAGAAAGGTGTAATATAAGTATTATACTTAGAACGATTAAGCTATATTCTCCTTATTAAGGAGGAAGTTATAAGCTTTTTAGACTTATACTAATAATAGAAATATATTAATATAATATATTTTCTATCTATTAGTATAATAGTAAAGTATAGTATATTAGGTATATTAAATTACTACCTAGGAGGTGAGGCTTTTAATATTAGTAATTATAATATTAAGGGCGTCCTATAGGTTAAACGTAATTCTCTTAGTATTCTTAGAGGTAGATATTATTACTTTAGAAAATATATTAATTAAAATATAAATATTAATAACTAGATATTCTATTTTAAGTAATATCTTAATCCTTAAGATAGTTAATCCTTACTATTTAACTCTTAATAATATCTAGTTACTTAGTTCTCTTATTAGGTAATAATATTATTTTATCTATTAAGCTCCCTATAAGGAGGCTAAATTACCTACTTATCTATAATATATTATAACCCCCCTAGCTAGTTAGTGCTTAGCTTTAATTCTCTTAAAGTTAGTAATAAAGTAGATAGGTCTTAATATTAGGACTTAATTATAAAAGTAGTAATTTATATAAATCTTCTATTTATAGCTAAAAATAGCTAAAGATTTCTAGATAATATTTACTTATAACCACTTTATAACTAACTATTATACTATAATATTACTTATTAATAATAAGGGCGCACTTTCTAATAATACTAGTTCTCTATAAATATAGTAATACTTTGTATAAATCACCTTTTAATAGCTATATAGCCTTAATACTCTAATTACCCTTAGTTTATTACTAAATAATTCTCAGTTATATAACTTCTAAAGCCCCTTATTAATCTACTATTACCCCTTAAGTTAGATCTAAACTATAAAAATAACTTATTAGATAGCTTTAGAGATACTATTTAAGATTTATAAAGAGTAATATACTATTATAAATCTTAAATAAGTATATCACTTAAAAGGACTAAAATTTAAAAAGCTAATTATTAAAGGACTAAGCCTAAAATTATCTTATAAAAACAAAAAGTCTCCTTAACTATATCTACTATTTACTATAGTAATATTTATACCTACTAAATCTACTTAGCTATATCTACTATTTACTATCCTAATATCTATACCTACTATATACCTATCTATTAAATTATACTCTCTAGCTAGTACTTATTATAACCCTTAGTAGCTAAGAGGGTCTTTTAGTTAAAAGGATTTATTAGGTTAACCTTCCCCTTCTTCTTTTTTAGAGTTACTATCTCCTTAATACCTATAATTTAGAAGAGCTCCTCTCTCTCTTTAAGGTTTAAGAGGTATAGATTAACTACTATAAAGTAATTAAATAGAGTACTATCCTTAACTAAGAGAGGCTTAACTTAGCTAGTAATAATTTCCTAAGTTATAAATATTATAGCATTCTACTAGATAGTAATACTGCTTATAGTATTAACCTCTTTAGTATCCTCTAAGTACTTTATAAGCTACTAAGCTATTATAGAGAAGAGGTAGCCTTCTTTTCTCACCTCCTCCCTAGTAAAATAGTTCTATAAGTACTATATATAGAGGTAGTAGTTATAGCTAGCTTTAATATATATATAAAGAATTTTAAATATATAAATAGTTCTTATTATGCTTTTAATTTAGAGATCTAGAGCTACCTCAGCCTCTATTATATCTATATATATATATAGGTTCTTAGTCTTAACCTATAGGTTATAGGTACTCTAGGTTTATAGGATTTTCTAGTACACTTTATACTTCTACTTAAAGCGCTAAAAGCGTCTAATTACCTAACACTAAAGGCTAAAGTTTAAATAATTCTTAAGGATAATATTATAATAATATATATTATAGTAATTAATACTAAATACTACTAATAAAAATAATATCACTATAGCCTTCACTTTAGAATTAGGATTATTAAAATTATTAATTATCTTATTACGTTTAGTCTAATTATAACTTAATTAAACTAATAAGGTCTTAACACTATAAAGCTTAAGGAGAGTACTTAACACCTTATAATTACTCAGTTAGATCTTTATTAAGTAGTAGTTATAAACTAAGCCTATTTAAGATTTATAAAACCTATTTTATAAATCTTAAATAGGCCTAATAGGTGAGGAAAAACTTATATAGTAGTAAGGGGGTTAATAGTATAGAGGAGATACTATTTACCCTCTCTTATAAACTTAAGTATATACTATAAGCATTATACTAACTTTAGTAACTTTAAGATAATATACCTTATAAGGGTAATAAAGTTAGTAAGGTATCTAATTATAAGGTTTATTTAGGTTATAAAGTAGTAATACTATAGTTTATTTATAATATCCTTAGAAATAATATTATTAACCTCCTTCACCCCTCTAGTTACCTATACTTTTAGGTTAGCCTTAGCTTATTATTTATACTAATACTAAGATAATATCTTTAGCTTATTATCTATATTACCTACTAGCTCTTAGCTAAAACTACGCTATACTACTATAAACTTATCTAAGTAAGCTTATTTATTCTCTTTTATCTTATAAGCTTAAATACCTAAGCTAGCACTACCTAAAAACTAAAGCTTTAAGGCTATAGTAGTATCTATTATTATATAGGCTAGTTACTATATAAGGTTTACTAATAAAGTAAAGTATAAGTTAATACTAACTAGAGATATATTATATATTACTACTAAGTTAACTTTTAGCTTATTATATTAGTTAATATCACTAGATCCCCTAACTATTAGCTTAACGTTCTACTCTACTAGAAGCTAGATATTATTACTATACTTATTAATAAAGGCCTTAAAAGTATAGATATCTACTAAAGAGATATATACTAGTTTAACTATCTTAATATTATATATAAGTATTAATTTGCTAAGGTAGATAGTAGAACTATTAAGTAGGACTATAAGTATAAATATACCTTAATAGATCTAAATTAGGGGTAGAGCGTTTTTTATAGTAGTTAAGGTGAACTTAACATCTTAGTTACACTTAACTCTATATACCTAAAAGTTCTTTAAGTTTAGTAAGTAAATAGGGATACTATTCTCTATTATAAAGTAGTATTCCTCACGTTAAGCCTTCTATGAAGCAGTAAGCTTAAATACTATAGTTTTAGCTACTTACACCTAAGCCTCTACTACTTCTAATAAACCTATTAAGCCTTTAAAAAGTATACCTAACTATATTATAGCCTTTTTATCTTACACCTAAAACGCTAAAATATATTTATCACTATAGATAATATTTAGTAACTTAGTATCTACTAATTTAGCTATCTTATACTTAAAAGCAGAGTTCTATATAAAGCTGAGATAACCCTTTAGATCTTAGATACTACTAACTATTAAGGTTGCTATTATAATCTAAAAGAATTACTTAACTATCTTCTTAGTAATAATATAAGCTAACGCCTATAAGTTCTTAATAGTATAGCCTTTATTAGCAATAAGACTGAAAAACTTAAGTAGGTATAATAGGTTAAACTTTATCTAATCCTCTACCTCTTTATCCTCTAAGTTAACACCTTTAGCTTTATTTTCTAGTATAAGTTCTATAATACCTATTCTCAGCTAATAGTTATTAGTAGAGTAAGATATTAGGATTAAGTAGTCTATTAAGCTAAAGTTATTACTTTTTTCCCCTAACTATTTTATTAAGGATATAAGATAGTTAGTATTATTAATAGTATATCTACTCTAATACTTTAGTGTAGTAGTATTTATTTAGTAAAAAGTATAAACTTAGAAGTATTTAGAAAAGAGTTTATATATAACCTTAAATATCTAATTAAGTATTAACGCTAGCATAATAATATAAGATAGAAGGTATTTCACCCTAGCAACGCTATAATTAATTAACTTAAACCTCTTAATTATCTTAGTAAGCTTATATATAGAGGTGAGGGTTTTTCTAATTCTATAGTTACTAGCGATAATACTAGCTTAAATAACTTATATAGCTTAATCTATTAGCTAATTAGTATTTATAAATATATATTAGTAATTTAAGATTTATAAAAGTAAACTAAAGCTTAGAAGGTAGGCTTATTTAAGATTTATAAAAGTAAGCTAGGTAGGTTTTATAAATCTTAAATAGGCCTATATATATAGACTTACTAACGATTTAGTAGGGTTTTAAATAGAAGTTTAGGTTTACTAATAAGATAGGGAGTTTATCCTAAGTAGTGCTAAATAAGGTAATCTTAAACTTCTTAATAATAGCCTCTAGGTTAGTTTTCTATAATAAGTTACCTCTTATTAGCTTATAAAACTCTACCTACTTAGTTACTTCCTCCTACTAGCTAAAGCTATTACTAGCGTTATATTTAGCTTCTATAGACTTAGCTATATTTTTACTTATAATTATATAATAAATTATCTCTATACCCTCTCTAGCTAAGATAGCTAGGAGCTTAAAGTTTTTTATACTAGTACTTAGCAATATAGGTTAAAAACCTTAGACCTTCTAGGGGTTTAAGTAAGTAGTAGCCTATCTAAATAAGGTATCCTCTTTAGTAGTTATAAATATAGTTACCTTTATAGCTAAACCCTTCTCTTTTATACTAGATTTAATCTTTATATTAGGCTAAAATAGAGAGAAGACTTTATATTACTTATCTACCTAAATACTTTATTAAAGTATTTTAATCTAAGTTATTAAGAGTAATAATAAGTAAATCTTATTATATTAGTAAAATAGCTTAATATCTCAAAATACTATAAGGTCTATCTAGAACCTCTTATATACCTCCTCTTTACTTTTAGGCTTATACTCTTTATTATCCTCTACTCTTATTATCTTCTCTATCTTAATTAATATTAAGGTAAAATATTAATCTTTAGATATTACCTCTTCTCCCTCCTCTAAGGATATAGTTAGATCGAAATATTTAGCCTAAGATATTAAATCTAAACTAGATATTATCTTCTTCTCTTAGGTAGAGATATTATAAGTATAGTAGTAATAGATAAATAATAAAAATATAAAGAATACTCTTATTTAGTCCTTATAGGAGTAGTTCTATATAAAGTAGCTAATATTTTTAGGTAGCTTTAGTATATTCTTATTACCTTTTTATTCTTTAAAGATATTAAGGAAATAGATTATAATAGACTATATATATATAATAAATATTATATCTTAATTAATATCTTTATATATATAGGTATACTAATCTATTAGTAAAACTATAATATTCTTAAGGTGCCTTAAGATAAGGACTAATAGGTAAGTCTTAGGGGATATAAAGCTTATCTTAAGAGCACTATTAGTTAACTTTTCTAACCTCTTAATATAATTAAATACTACCTTTACGCTTAGTAAACTAATAATCTATAGGTTATTATTCTTATAGGGGCCTTTATAGCTATATAGGTTTTTAATAGCTAAGATAGTAAATAAGTAGAGGAAGTTTTAAGTAATATAGATTACTATTTATATTAGTAATAAGGTCTTTAAGGAGATAATAATAGCAGCTTATTTAAGATTTATAAAACTAAAGTAGGTAGGTTTTATAAATCTTAAATAAACTATAGATAATATACTATTTATATTTAAGAACTCTATTAACTTATAAAGTTTACTAATATTAAAGTATAATAAGATAAAGTTAAAATAAGACTTTATAAAAATATCCTTCTCTATAAGTACTCTTATACCTAAAAGTATATATTTAAATAGTCTCTTCTTTATATTTATACCTACTTTATAGTAAAGAGTAATAAGCTTTTTATACTTACCCTCTAATAACCTATAAGGTCTCTAATTATATATAATATAATTACCTTTAGTAATATAATCCTTCCTATAGGTAGCTATATTAAGAGGGAAGCTAAAATATTATTCTTATTTAGTCTAATTAGTAGCGTTTAGTGCTACCTTTATATCTTCCTTTATCTATTTTAACTTATTAGGGGGTATAGGCGTAAAAAACTAAGGGGATAAAAAGTAACTCTACTTAGGGATAATACTAACCTTAACGTCTAGATAATTAGGTCTAGCCTTATTAGCACTATTAGGAGCTATACTAGAACTATTAAAGCGTATATATAGAGAATTATTAGGAGTTTTATCCTCAGATATAAGATTATCTTCCTCTTCGCTTTTACTATTAATAAGTTTAGTAACCTTATTATTACTTATATTTATATATTTCGCTTTCTTCTTAGTTTTAGGTTTATTAGTAGTAGCTAGCTTTTACTTTATTCTATTATAAGTATCTACTAGTATTATTATATTATACTTATCTTTATATATAGTTAATATTAAGAAACTTAAGGTATTTAAGATTTATAAAAGTATAAAGGGGTACTAAGAAGGGGTATTTAAGATTTATAAAAACAGCTAACTTACTAGGATTATTAATAGGGTTTTATAAATACTAATAGGGAGGTAGAGAGGTATATAAGGTTTTATAAAAGTATATATAATTACCTATAGTTATAATAGATAGTATATAGATTATTATTAAGGTTAACCTTATTTTACGTTTAGTATCCTATATTAAATACTTAACATAACCTTATAGTCTATACACTAGTAGTCTATACTTAATAGGCTAGTAGGTTTTATAAATCTTAAATAAGGGAGTAAATAGCTATAATAAGGTATAAGAGTAGTAGGTATATCTCCTATAAGATTAAAGCTGAAGATTAGTAGAATGAGGGGTAAAGCTGAGGTCTTAAAGTTATTTAGTATAAGATATAGTAAGATAGTTATAAGTTATAGATAGAGGTGCTTTATAGTAAGTAGATTATTTATTATAAAGAGAGAATAGTAATACTTACTATATATAACTTAGCTTTATTAATAGTATACTATTTTTTTTATATTATATTTATTATTATTAGCCTCTATTTGTTTTTTAGCTTAAGTGATAATTTAAATAATACTAAAAACTACTAAATAATTTATAAGTAAAGGTACCTTATTACGATATATATCCTATTCTTATTTTTTAACTTTATATTAGATAATACTATTATTAGACATAAGATTATATCTTTAAGTATGTTATACGCTATATAAGTATAGCTTATAATCTTATTATTAATATTTATATAAGGTCTATAATTTAGGCTATATCTTTCTAGCTATACTAATAGACTATATTTCTTATTAATATATTTTATTTAGCTTAGTATTAATAATTTTAATCCCTCTTAGCTTTTCTTTTTAATATTACTAGCTCTTCGCCTAGCAACTACTTAATTATCCTACTAGTAATAGCTACCTATACTATTAATTTACTTTAGGATTACCCTTCTATATATTAACTATATTTAACTATAGTACTATTTACCTCTAGACTAATATATATTTATTATAACTATTAGGCTAAACTATTTATCTAAAAGTCTCCTACTAAGTATAATAAAATTTATATTTAAATATATAAAGTAGAATAGTTATATTATTACTTCAGTCTAACTAATATAATTTATATAGGCTACCTTAAGTTATTTCTAATATCTATATTATCTACCTTTACTATCTACAGACCTATTTAAGATTTATAAAACTTATAGCTATAGGTTTTATAAATCTTAAATAGGCCTTTAGCTATATTATAAGTATTATAATACTATCTTCTTTATAAAAAGGAATTATTAAGTTAGCTATTATAGCTAAGGTTAGGGCTTTAGTAGAGGACTGATATATAAAAAAATTACCCTTAAGGAAATTTAAAAGTAAGTAGGTGTAGAAACTATTATAATATATACTTTATAAGAGGTATATCTAACTCTATAACTTAGAGCAAAATAAGTTATAATATTATTATATTTAAAAGTTATCTTATTATGAGGTAAATAAACAGTATATTTATATAAGGTATATAGTAGTTATTATCTAAATAACTATTTAGAGATATAGTTACTATAAGCTTTAAAGGTTATGCTATAACTTAGAAGCTTTAGATAGTAAAATCCTTTTTTATCTTTAGGTTCTTTAGTTATAAAGTATATACTCTATATTAAGGTATTATTTTATAATATTCCCCCCTAGCTAAAGTAAGGTAGCTATAAACTAAGCTAAAGGTTACTAATTATATTCCTAGCTAAAGCTATTACTTAGTTAGATATCCCTTAGCTAGATACTCCCTTACTTAGGCGATCCTTTATATATAATTAGGTCTTATACTAATATTCCTAGTATAGGAACTAATAAGTATTTCAGTTATTAAGCAGTATTAACTAAGTATTAGATATTATTAGCTATCTATATGTTATAATAAGCTATAAGTATTAGCTTAGCTATAATCTTAAGTTCTTCTTATAAATTTATACTTAAGATTAGCTTACTATAAGGGTTAATAATAGTATACTAGAGGGCTTATATATTTTTAGTATTACTTAGCTTATAAAGACTGCTATTCTTAGTAGAGTAAGAGAAAGTAGTATAATAAATAAAGAAGTATTACTTATACCTCACCTTAAATATAGTAAGCTAGTTAGAGTTACCTTTTAGAGCTTTTTAAACCCTAGTAGTAATAGCTTTATATATATTATACTAAAAGTATTACTAGTTATTATCCTTAAAGGTTAATTATAATTATAGTTATATATAGCTAATATTAAGATTAAGGGGGAGGTCTTCCTAAGTGAATTACTAAAAGCTATTAAGTATCCTCTATTTTATTATCTAGTTTAATCTAGATTTTACTATATACTAGCTATATTTAGTAATATAATATTTTAAAGCTAGGAATATAAAAAAGATAATATCTAAATTAATATATTCCTACTACTCCTTAGTTCTATTCCTAAAAACTATACTTTTTAGTATAGTTTTATAATACTAATAGAGGAAAAAATAAGAGATAAAGATAAATATAACCTTAATCTTAATACTTTAGCTATTACTCTCTAAGAGGTATAAGAGGAGAGAGAAAAAGCTCTCTAGAGAATCCTTAATTATAAGGAACTTATTCTTAGTAGTAGATATTATTAATTTTAAAATATTAAAGTTAGATTTTATATTATAGTATAAGTAGAAGGTTTTCTAGTTAATAAGTCTTATAGAGAGGTAGCTAAAGCCTTAATTTTTAATAATCGCTAGGAGGCTTAAGTCTTTTTTCTACTTTAGCTTATAGTTAGGTAGTATAAGCCTTAAAGCTATAGAGATCTAATTAGGACTAAAGAGAACGTAATAGAAATAAGGACTAATAAGGTTAATAAAGGACTATATAAGTATTATTATTATAGTATAGAGGAGGGAAGTAATTAGAGGTGAGGTATCACTTTAGTAGTTAATAGTAATAAGATCTATTATATATATATAGAATCTAATAGTATAGAGAATAAAGCACTAATATATTTTAGACCTTATATAGAAGAATATAGTATTACTAATAAGCTTTAGTTTCCTAATAGGGGCTTATAGTGATAGGGCTTATAATAATAAGGCCTATAGTAATAAGGCTTATAGTGATAAGGCTTATAGTAATAAGGCCTATAGTAATAAAGCTTATAGTAATAAAGCCCTTAGTGATAAAGCTTATAGTAATAAGGCCTATAGTGATAAGGCTTATAGTAGTGAAGTTTATAGTATTAAGGCTAGGTTTAATATAGTAAAATTATCCTAAGCGATCTAGTTAGTATCCTTAGTAGTAATATATTATACTAAGGTGCTTATATACTACTACTCTACTTACTATAAGAAGTAGTATCTATTATTTAAAGTAATAGATTTATAGAAGAAATAATAAGATTTAGTTAGGATATTATTAAACTAGTTATAAAATATAACTAGCTTAGAGGATTTAGAAATTATCCTCACTATAAAGCTATCTAAATAGCTACTATAAAGTAGAATATTATTAGTATAAAGCTTTATACTAGTAGTATTTAGAACCTCTTTACTTATAATATAGCTCTAGAAGTAATAGAAGTTAAAGCTATAGTGTGATAATCTAAGCTTTATAGTAGCGCTAATAGAGTCTTAAAGGAGATTAATATTATAATAGTAGTACTAGCTTCTACTAATCTTACTACTATATAGTATAAACTGCTTAGGTAGGAGGGTATTTAGTAAAGTAAGCTTAACCTTACTATAGAGAAACCTAAAGGTATTAACCTAGTAACACCTATATATAAGAAGTATAGTAGCTTCCTTACCTCCACTTAAGGACTATTTAACTGCTAGATTAATAAGCTATAGATTCTTAATATTAGATCTATATATTAGGCTGATAATATTATATTATTTATCCTAAAAGTTAGTAAAATAAGATTAAGTATTACTTATGCCTTTATATTAGACTTTAGTGTTTTTAGTATTAAAAAAGAAGAAGAAGTCCTTAAGTATTAATATACTAACCTTATTAAGACTACTAAACTCCTCACTATTTAATACCTATAGTAAGTTAGTTATTATTAACTTAAAGCTTATACTTAGCTATTAGAAGTGAGATAATAAGAGGGAAAACCTATAAAGGGGAGGCGTACTATATATAGATTATTTCTAAGAGAATATAACCTTATTAAAGATATTATAGTATAATAGAGTGAGATAGCCTATTATTAATTCTATAAACACCTATTTAACACTTAAGATTATAATCTTATTATAAAATATATAGTACTCCTTATCTCTTAACTAGGTTAAGTTATATAAGCTACTAAGGTATAACCTTATATACTAATATATACCTAAGAAAAAGATATATATTATCTGTTTTTAGATTAATCTAAAATAGGTATAAAGGATCTTATAAAGTAGTATATTTTTAAGTATACTATTCTTTAGGTTTATTATTAGGTAAGGAATATAGATATTTCTATTTAGCTTTCTTATAAGCTAGCGAATTAGTATATACTTAATAAAGTCGTAAAAAGCTGTAATATCTAAGATAATATTAAGGAAGCTATTAATATTAAACTTAATATAATAGATTTAAATAGTAAGGTTATAATCTATATCTAATAATACCTCCTAATAGGGAGAGTTATAATATAAACTCTAACTATAGGTAATAGCCTTAAGAACCTTTACTTTTAATAGTATACTATAATAGGGAAATTATTTCTATATATAGGCTAACTTATCTTTCTACTCTATACTAAGATCTCTAATATCCCTTATCTACTTAGTATTATTATTTATCTCCCTTAAGATATTATTTAAGCTATAAGCACTATTATCTACTAAGTTAAAATAGTATCCCCTATTATTTAATTAGATCCTATCTCTTAATATAGAGTAGCTTCTATATAAAATAAAACTAAGCTAAGTAATAATAATAATCCTTTATATAAAGTAGGATTATAAAGTTATTATCTTATCTTTAACCTAAATAGCTAAAGACTACTTATTAATATAGGTTAATAGGTCTTCTAGTTCTATTATAAGAGTAATTAAAAGTATTATAATAGAAAGTCTATTAATACTATCTATATCATTATCTATTTTATTATTTTCGTTAAATAGGCTTAAAATAGAGTTAAAGTTATTCTAATCTATTCTCTTACTATTACTAATATTATTTTCTTTAGTACTTCTAATACTTTTAGTTAAGTAGTCGCTATACTACATAATTTCTTTATTAAAATTATTAAGTAGCTACTTTAACTAGTTAATTATAGCTATATTATTAATAAGCTTAGCATTAAAAGTAAGATAAGCTATTTCGTAATAATATATATATTAAGTATAGAGTTTTAAGTATAATAGAATTAAACTATATATAATAAAGTAGTAATATACTTATTCACTTTATACTAAGCTAAAAGCTTAAATATTAGTTTATTAATTTATATTTATATTCACACTTTAGATAAATTATTAATCTTCTTTAAATATAAATACCTATATCTTATCTTATATAGCATTCTATTCACAGCTTAATAGTATTATAAGAAGACTTAGTATATTATATATAGCTTTTATTTAGTTATTAATAAATAAATATCCCTTTATACTACCCTTCTATTCCTTAACCTTAGCCCTAAGCTATAAATATTTATATCACCCCTTATATCTTATTATATCCTTTAATTAGATTAGTATAAAGCTTTTATATTAATATAGAATATTATTAGTATTAGTTTATTACGTAATAGGTTTAAAAGTGTTATTTTATAAGTTATTATAAGTTATAAGTAGTTAATATCTTAGATATTAATCTAAGTTTAGTAATAGTTAAAGTTATATATTTTAGTTAATAGATCTAAAATATTAGCTATTTAAGATTTATAAAATTATATATAAGGAGTATTCTACCTTTTATAAATCTTAAATAGAGCTAAATCTTAATATATATTAGAATATTATTTTAAGTATAATAAGTAGTTTAGAGAATATAGATATATTATAAGAGTTAGGATACTTATTATATTAATACTTTACTCTATTTTCTCTTAATAATTTAGTCTCTTTAGATTTAGCCTATTTTAATAATCTATTAAAGATAGTACTAAAATAGAAGGCTATCTATTTTAATAATATTATATTTAATAGTTAGTAATACCTTAAGAAGGCTTAATTATTAATAACGCTATAGCTAGTATTACTAAGTGAGAGTTAATAAGCTACTATAATAATTAAGCTATCTCTATAAATAAAAGCTATATTATTAAATACTATATAAGAGAGTAAGTATTTCTACTAGTTTATTATTAGATTTAAATAGAACTTAAAATACTAGATAAAAATAAATAAGTATATAGTTTATATTATAAAGTTAATAATACTTTTAGAGAGTTTAAAGTATAATTAGGATATTATTTATAAGTAATTTACTAATTATATCTTTCTCACTTTTCTTATATATAATATTTAGAGGGTTAGGTCTAAAGAATTATTAAGGGTTATTAAAAGAATAGCCCTAAACTTTAATAAAATAATAATATAGCTAATTCTATTAATATATCTATAATAGATAAGCTTATAAACTCTAAATAGTAATATAATAATATATATTTAAATAATATAGATAATAAGCCTAATAAAGTTCTAAAAAGAGATAAACTATTTAATAATAAAATAACTAAGGTAATAGAGGAAAAAGAAACTAAGGGTTAATTTTTCTTACTAAGGAAACTATCTAAATAATTATAACTAACTTTATAAGCCTCTAGGACACTTAAAGTCCTTAGGATTTAAGTATAAGAGAAAGATAAATTAGAGAGAATATTTTAGTCTTAAACTATATTTTAAGATATTATAAAAGAGCTAAGAGAGGAAAATAAGATTAAGGTATTAGAGGATAACTATTATTATATTAGAGAGCTTATATTCTATTAAATATTTAAAACTATATCTAAAGATTAATTATATTACTTATTAGCTAAATATAATATTAAAGCTACTTCCTCACTATATAATATAGTATAAAAAGTTAAAAGATTAGCTAAGAAGCTTAATAAAGCTAAATATTTATAACTAGCTTTTTTTATAAAGTAATAGAGGGGTATTATTAATAAATTAATAAGTATAAAGATAGCTACTACTTAGATATAAATCTATATATAGTAATATAAGTTATAAAAGAGGTAAATAGAGTTAAGAAGTATTTACTAAGAGAGGGGGTTTAAATTACTTAGGCTATAAGACTTCTTAAAAGGAGAAGGGTTTAATACTTAATAAAAGAAAAGAATAGATAGCTACTTAGCTACTTATTTTATAAAAAAGCTTAACTTAAGAGAGGAAAAGAAGTTTATAAACTTAATTTATAAGTTTACTATACTTAGAATTCTTATTAAAGTTTTTAGTTTAAGTATTCTAGTATTTTTACTTAAGAATATTAAGTTATAATATAAATAATTAAAAAGTAGAAAGGATTATAAAACTTTTAGGTTTTAAAAGAGGAAAAAAATATAGTTAATCTATTAAGTTTTAGTAGAAAGATTACTTTTTTTATAAGATCTTTATAAAATAATAAAAAAAAGTATTATAAATAGGATTAAAGTTAAGAAGAACCTAAAAGTAATATAAGTTCTATAGTAGATATAAGAGAGAAAGAGAAAAAAAAAGGTATTAGATTTACTATTACTAATATTTATAAGAGGTATTAAGGAGAGAGATATTATAGAGGTTAAATAAGAGGAGTAATAAGAGGAAAGAAGGTAATTAAAAGATAGGTCTTAAGTATAAAATATAATATTTAAGTTACTTTTAGTAATTAAAAGATAGGTCTTAAATATAAAGTATAATATTTAAGTTATTTTTAATAATTAAAAGATAGAACTTAAATATAAAGTATAATATTTAAGTTACTTTTAATAATTAAAAGATAAGATTTAGGTATAAAATATAATATTTAGGTTACTTTTAGTAATTAAAAAATAGGACTTAGGTATAAAGTATAATATTTAAATTACTTTTAGTAATTAAAAGATAGGACTTAAGTATAAAGTGTAATATTTAGGTTATTTTTAGTAATTAAAAAATAGAATTTAAGTATAAAGTATAATATTTAGGTTATTTTTAGTAATTAAAAGATAGAACTTAGGTATAAAGTATAATATTTAAGTTACTTTTAGTGATTAAAAGATAGGACTTAGGTATAAAGTATACTATTTTAATTACTTTTAATAATTAAAAAATAAGTAAACTTTTATAAATCTTAAGATATCTTATAATTAGATATATTATACCTTATTTAAATAGAGAAATAATATTAATTTATTAATATACTCTATTATATTTTTATTAAAAAAATATTTAATTATTAATATTAATAAGAGATAAGTATTTTATATAAATACTTAAGTTTTAAGTATTTAATATTTTAGAATTTTCCTTAAAACCTAACCCTTATAACCTTAAGTGATTAGTTTTTACTAAATAAGATTTCTAAACTTAAGTTTAAGATTCTAATAGCTAGTCTTTACTAAGTAGGATTTCTAAACTTAAATTTAAAATTCTAAGAACTAGCTTTTACTAAGTAGGTTTTTTAAACCTATATTTAGAATTTTATAATTATAGTTATTTCTACCTCCCCTAATATAAATTAATTTTTTTTCTATATAGCTAGCCTTAACCTTAAACCCTTAGTAGCTGTTTCCTTATATTATATAGTATAACCTAAGTTTAGCTTATAGTTAGACTTTTATAGCTCTTTAGTAATTAACTTAGTATTTATCCTTAGGATACTCTTAGCTTACTTTTACTATAAATTACTTATTAAGTTTAAGACTAATTACTTTAGCCTCTAAATATTAGATCTACTATAGCTTATAACTTATAACTTAAACTATAACCTAATATATTATTATAATATATCTATCCCTAGCTTCTACTAGTAGACCTTACTATAAGATAGCTAACTATAATAACTACCTATCTACCTACCCTCTTCTATATAGCTAGAGATAAGTTAAGCTAAGAGTTAATAACTAGTTATACTAAGATTTATTTATTTACTTTATTAAGATTATATATAGGTTAAAGTGCTACTATTAGGTTTAAAGTAGAAAAAATATATAGAGTGAACTATAATACCTACTTATATAGGTTAACTAAACTGCTAATATAACCTATACTATAGTTCTTCTATTTTAAGTAAGTCCTTACTATTCCTATAATCCTATAGTATAAATATCCTATTATAGCTACTTAATACCTAAGTAGGTTAGTTAACTATTACTTATATATAATAGGTTATAACACTATACTATATTCTATCTTATATATATTATAAGGTACTTCTTATTTATAGCCTAGCTTATAGACTGCGTTCTAATATATATAGCAGACTCTTATATATTATGAGCTAGTTTAATTATTAAAGATATTATAATAAATATTATCCCTAATAATATTATAGCCTTAGCATGCTACTCTAAAGTATACTATATATACGTTTAGTTAGATTTAGCTAACGTTAGTAGTAGGTAAAATTACTTATATTAGTTTAATAGGCTAAGGCTGCATATAACGCTAGTTTATAGATGAACTAAAATACTATACTCTTCTCACTGCTATTGTTAAATTCCCTGGCTGAGGAGAAGATAGAAGAGCGCCTATCTAGCGAGGCGAACGTTTTCCTCACTGTTGGAATGGAAATAATGACCACAGTCCTCTATCTCTGCACGTAGTATCTTTAGGCGAGTAGTTAGGTAAGGAATTAAGTAGGTAGGTAGGTAAGCAGGTAAGCAAACAAATAGTTAAGTAAGTAGGTAGGCAAGCTAGTAAGCAAGTAGGTAGGTGGGCAAACAGGCAAGCAGTTAAGTAAGCAGTCAGGCAGTCAAGCAAGCAGTTAGGCAGTTAAGCAAGCAGTCAGGCAGTCAAGCAAGCAGTCAGGCAGTCAAGCAAGCAGTCAGGCAGTTAAGTAAGCAGCAGATAGGCAGGCGCCTTCAGCTAAGGTAAGGAAATGTGCGGGACTCACCTTCACCTCTGAGTGGCAGCATTTCTCTTTACCTGGCTCTTTCTGTTTGACAACTGTCCTTGTTCGGTTTTCCCCCCTTCTCATCCGAATGCCGTCCCCACAGACGGGGCAGACGAGGCACAATACAGCCCCAATACCACATGCCGGACGCTCCGCGCAAGAAGTCACAAAAGCTGGCTACATACCCATCGTACACTGTGGCTGTAAGCTGGTCGATTGAGGCGTCATTCCCAGACTGCTGAGCGGAGTCTTCCGACGCGGCAGAGCGTTGCCCAGGACTTGGCACCGAGCATGCGTGGCACCGCAAAGACCACCGTCACCACCCATCCAACGATCAAGCGACCAGTTCTGCGAATGCCAAAGTTGCCAGCAAGAGGTTTCTCAATTGAGTGGGCTGCCCTCCATTTTATTTTCTTTCCTTGTTCACATACAGTGCTGATTGGTTCCTTGGACCACGCTCGATGGAAAGGAACCCAGTAATGCTGCCGCCGCTACCTGTATTTCATCTCTTTGTCGACCTTCTCTTTGGCTACTTCCTCTACCTCATCCTTGACCTCTCCCTTCACCGCTTTCTCTATCTATTGCTCGGCCACCTTTCCGACTACTTTCTCGATACCTGTTCAACATCCTGCATCCGCCGCCACGGTCACTCTGAAGCAAATGTGTTGCGGGACATAGCAGTCCTTCGTGTCAACGCATTCTTCCGGTGAATACACATGGAGCAAACCTACCAGGCGTTGAACGAGACGGAATTGAAACAACATAGGATCTATAGCAGTACTCGGTTCAAGTAAGACGCTGGGAGTGAATGGATCCTGATTCTCAGGACCCTCGCAACGCCACCTGCAAATCTGGCAAGGAGGAAACTTAGCGGCTAAATTTGAACTAATTGGGTTGGCAGCGGACGACTTTTGTGCTGACTAGCAACGCAGAAAGGAATATGGATAGTTGTGATTGCGAGGCAGCTGAGGATATGTGGACGAAGTGATGACTATCTCTTGGGGGTGACAGAGACTCGGAGGATTGTGTCGACATGTTGTGGTGATAACGCAGAGTTGGAATGCTGTAGGACCTCGGAGGCTGAGACCCTGGTTACTCTGGCGGGGAAGTGTTGCAACCCACCGTCCAAAAATCCCATCGCACAGTCTACCGCTAGCCGTCGTGTTTCCTCGTATCTCTCCTATTGACAACAAGCTCGCAAAATATCCACACAAAAACACCAACACACGCTTACTCACCTGGTTGGGCTTCGTAAAGGTCCCTGTGCCCAACCTAGACGTCGTCCCGTGGCAAAGCGTCGTGCCAACCGAACAAACACTCAGATGAACAGGCCGGGTATTAGTGGACGCGTAGACCGACAGGCTTCACGCCCACCTTAGTCCGTCTGAGCTTCATAAGCTAGCCTCTGCTATCTTCATGTTGGACCTCAGATAGGTGGCATTCTTGGCCGGCCAACATTGATCCAGGTAGCCAATCGAAAATTGGCGCGACTAACCATCGCTATCAGACTTATCTCAAGACCTACCGCCTGAATGACCAGTGAAGCGGAGGGTTACTTGCGTAGCAGACTACAAAACACTCACCATTATAGACATTTTGGGATTATTGAAGTAGACGTGCAGGTTGACTGTGAAGAAGAGTCGTGGCCCTATTGCAAGCTTGTTGCCCGGGTTCGAGCCCTCATCCCGCAGCATACTTCTGACAAACCAGACTGATATGCGCACTGGAACTACAATAGCCATATGGGGCATCCACAAGATGGTCAACATCATTAACAAAGAAGTTCTTAGGCTGATCAATAAAGTCTGGAAGGAAGAGCACCCGAGGCCCAAATGTGACGCTGGTGCCGAGCGAAGGCCCAAGACTAATGGGTCTCCTCTTCGTAGTCCGCACATCTTAAATCACCAGGCTTTGTGGCAGCAACGCATCCTCTCTCGTCGACGAGGAGCATCTTGTCTTTCCAGTGCGACGAGGCTGTTGCCTCCACCGAGGAAGATTTGTTGAACCCAAGAGAGTGACCGACTCTCGTCATTTGCGGATAGAGTGAACAACCTCTTTCCCCTCCTCCAGATACTAACTTCTTCAATTCCAGCATCGCCAAGTCTGGAACCTCGGATCGCTCAAAAGGACTCAATCCAAAGTCTCCCAGTGTACCTGGACGTAAGTGGAAAAGCTCGTATTCGACAAGGCATTCAGAGCACATGATGGCATGCTACAATGTCTTGGTCATCTTGCGAGGCTATCGAATGCCAATACTGAAACGTTTTTGGCACAATCTGCGCTCTATTGCACCACACGACGATCCTCGTGGACACAGCTGCATCCGATACAAACAGGAGATCGAGCTTAAAGCTGGAAATTTATAACGCTCTCGGTCTGGTAGGGTAAAAAGGCCCATGTCACGGAAGTCATACCCTTGTACTGACTGGACGCTTGCCCTGTGATAATGGGCATCTCTGCATGAGTCTTTCTAACTTATCACAGACGCTAGGCACGGATGAGCGTCTCATGGCGGTCGAGGCACTCAACTGAAATGACGAGTGGATACAAAGAAATAAGTCGCCAGGCAAAATCATCCGGCCCTCGTTCGATCCAATCGCCTGATACACGTACTGCGCAGGGCTGGCTCCTTGCGTGCAACGAGGCAACTGTAACCATTGCCATGTTTGTTTTAGCCGATGTTGAAATACCGCGATCCAGATCGTGCCCTGTGATACCGGCTGATTGCCGTATGGCTGGAAGCGAAGACGAACGATGACAAGTCACTACGTCTGTTCCGAGTCTTCTGTGGCGTAATCAGTGCATTCGGCATCGGGAGGCTGTATCCACGACGAACTGGACCATCAATGCCGCGCCCTCGCCAAAATCAAGCCGTCGGGATCTGAGGCCCGAGGGTTTGACTTCCATTGACGTTCGCCAGCAAAGCGTCGATGTCCATGCGGCGGGATTAGCTAACCCTTGATTTTTAAATTCACGGGCGCTGTCACAAAGCGTTTCGCTTTGCAATTTCTTGGCTGGATGCCCTCTGATTTTGCAGTATGCAGCAGCGGCGACAGATTTGAAGAAGTTCACGAAACACAGTCATGTTGCCACGATTGAAAGACACAGCTGCTCGAAGGATTTTCTTTGTTCTTCAGCATATCGACGATATCTCGACCGCCAAACCATATTGGGTATACCATATACCAACGCCAGAAAGAAAAAAAAAAACCAGTCCAAATGGGTATCTTTGGCCTCGAACCGGCGGCCGTATCTGTAAATCCAAAGTCGCTCTACGCCGTCCCGCTTCCCAGTCAAGTCTCGTATCGCAGTTTTGGATACCTGCGGTCCATCTACCATCACCCGTCGCCCTGCAATGTTGGCAACTCTGCTCTTTGATCATGTCCGCTGCCGCTTACTATCCCGGGAATCAACATCTTCCCGGGTTCTTTGTCGCTTCGAAGTCTGGGGAATGATGGACTGGAGTAGACGCTCTTGAAAGGACGAATATGGTTTGAATGAAATCTTTTTCGAGAAGACGGAGAAGTTGGAGGGCATGCGAGATGGCTTATTGGAGTCTGAAAGCTTTCGGAGCATGGTGGCAGGTATGTCGGCCGAATAGAGAGTGAGGTACGACTCGTCCGTGGGGTCTGTTCGAAGCACGTATACCTATTCAGGTCAAAGTTAGATGGGAGTTGAAGCAACAGGGGAGGGGGACTGGAGAGAGTCGACATGACGTACGCAGTAGGAATCGGGCGAAGGGCGTGGCTGCACAAGCCCCAGGAACCGTCGCTTTGATTGGGCAAGGGCGATGAGAAGAGCAGCGATATACGGATCATCATGGGTATCGTCTGGGGTGATCTGGGCGAGACGGAGCGCATAGAGAGAAGCGGTGGGCGTGCTCATTGCGTGTCGGTTTCTCCCCGGCGCACAGATGTACTTCAGCGAGTTCCTCCGCGCGATGCAAACATCGCCGTAGTTGATGTAGGCCATGCAAGGGATCAGGGTTGTCGCTTTGGCTGGCGCAGTGGCTCCTGGACTTCGAGCCGGACGGGAGAAGACGAAGCAGGGCATGGGAATCTCGTGGGACTCGAAACGGAAAAGGAGGTGTTTCCTGTTGCGCAAGAGCGGTCAGTATGAGAGGGATTAGAGATAGTATAGTCAATCGTTTGCATACCTCGTCAGCACCAGGGAGGCAGGGCTGGAAGTCAGGATGGCTTGCATGGCTGAGGCCTTAGTTGGAGTCCATTGCGAGCAGGCGAGGGTAGATACGCGACGACAATGACGGCTGAGTGACGCATTGGATTCACACAAAGGTGCAGACGCAGACGCAGAGGCATATGCTAGGCTGGACATGGTCTTGCTGGTGCGGGCATCATCAGTGATGCCGTTCACGTTGTTGGGATTGCCTTCTTTGTTGGGGCTCCGCATGGGAGAAAAAGGAGGTGATCGCCGCGGGTGATTGATTGAGTAAAGATCTGAGGATGCACTGCTGCTGGCCTGCTTTTCTTTGTTCCCATGCTGGTGCAGGTGAAGCGGGCTTTCGCGATGAACAAAGGTGCATCCCAACAGCTGGAGTTGACGTCGGGTCCAGTGCAGCGGTTGAACGAGCAAGCGCTCTCTAGGGTAGAGTTGAAGGATGGATCTGATTGAGAGCTCCGGAAGATCGACTGCGTGTTCGAAGGGAGGTGTCGTGGGAGGTGAAGATAGGGTGGACGGCATGGTGATGGTGGCATGCAGGGTCCCTGCCGGAACCCCTTGTTGTTAAGTTGAGGATGGAATTGACAAACAGACGCGTGCGACGGTGGGGAGAATCAAGTGGGAACTGATTAGATAAGCTGGGCTGCATGTTGCATGTGAACTGAGGTAGGATGACATCAGGCCTTAGCTCCAAGCATCTTAGTCAGCATCCTGCTCGCAATATCTATTGATCCGCACCGTCCCGCCCGGAGGCATCCCGGGCCCCTCCGTATCATTACCGCCGGCCCTGGCCGCCGTTGCTGCCCCGCTTGATTGGGAATTCAGACCCAATGCATGGCATCAGCGTCAAGTAATGCTGGCATTCGTTGTCACCTGAAAAATGGCTACTGCTAATCGTACGCCTTGCTACCACCACTGCCTGCGCGCCTCTGCCAACCTCCCAAGACACATGTCCGCCCTCTCCCAAGCAAAGATGCAACCGCATCCCGGGCTCACTCACCATCACCACCATCCCCGTTTCGGCACCAACTGCAGGATTCATTTCAGATCCCAACTCAAGCCAGTTGTCCCCGCTCAACTATGATCTTTGACTCTTCCTTTACTGACGATTTTCACGGCATAGCTGAGCTGGACAACGCGACAGGACACCACATCCCTCGTTCATATCGCTTCGACTTTCCGTCCTGTTGCGTCGCGTCAAACCCTCCACGATGGCCCCTCCCAAGCCCTACTTCGATACCGTTTCCTCCAAGACCGAATACGACCGGCTCGCTCCACGCGCATTCCTCTCCGACGTGACTGGGAAGAGTACGAGCGGCTGGGGCGAGGCACAGTTAGCAGCATGCCGAGTTCTTGTCGCACCAAACACCAAGAACAACCTGCTACCCATCCTACTGACGGCGGGCTGCGGTCCAACAGAGGCATTTCAAAAACGTCTCAAACTGGATCCTAGCTCTGATGAGGGCAACGATAGCTCGGACCGGTCTATCTCCCACCTGCAGAGAATCTGCCGAGGCCCGCAACACCACCAGCCACAGACCGAACACCAGAACGTATGGACTTATGGCCAGTCGTTGGGTCAACTTTGGGCCAGCTTGGACAAGGTGAAAGCTAGCAGCTCTCACCATCCAATCGGCGACGGGTTAGGCGAGCTTGAGGAGGCGAGAGGAGTTGAGGAGATACAGGCATTCAGTGGCGAGCTTGACGAGCCCAGCGATCCCAGTGATCCCAGCGAGCCCGACGAGCCCAACGAGACTAGTCGGGGAGACGGTAGCAAATCGAACGGAGGCAGCGAAGCCGTTGGGTCGGGCGACAATCCGATCAACATTAATGAAGCACCTGGCGGCGACTCTTCGCGCAAGCGCAAGGTGCCGGAGTCCAACAGCTCCTCGCCGATCCCCCGACGGCCGAAAAGACAAGTCAAACCGCCGCAGCACCCGGGCTTCGCACGCTCAGATCAGATAGATCTCTCGTCGAGCCAAACCACTGCCCCTCCGATCGGCTCGTCACCCGACGTCTTCTACGGCCCGCCAAGCCCTAAAGCAGATCAAACCTGCCATCCCGAGACCCTCACCGTCCACCTCGTCTCATCTTTTATCAGACAAGCTCTTCCTTGGTTACCCTCCCAGGCTAACCCCAAAGCCGACCCGGTCGTCATGTTGGAGGATGCCCAAGCCACGTTCCAGGTCCAGCACGGCGAGCTCCAATTCACGTCTCGTGACGACGGCGGTCTTGTCGCCTTCTGTGACGGTAGGCGCCGCGGTCGTGTCGCTCTAATTGAGGCGAAGCGTTTCGTCGACAGCTATTCAGAAGGCGAGCTCTCGCTGTCGGACAAACGTTTCGGCCAGATGATCGGGGAGGCGCTCGCGGTGAGGTTCCAACAAGAGCCTACAGTTTGGGCGGGACCTAAAGAAACGTAAGGAGTCTCACGACAGGTCGGGTCTCCAGGGCACGGCTAACATCTCTATCGCTCTTCACAGAATCATCGTCATCGCTGCAGCTCGACATTACCTCCGCTTTCTGCAAGTAGGCATTTCCGAACTGTACCTCAACCAGCTGAAGATGCATGCGCAAGGCGGTAACGATGCCTTGACCGATTTCATCTACGTCAGTGCCACTCGTTGGTTAGACCTTGCTGATGCCTCCGACCGACGCCATACCGTGCAGAACCTGGAGGGAATTGTGCGTTTGGTCCACAAACAGCTTAGTGGATGAACGTGGACTCGGCCTCATGGCGTCGCGATGAATTAGTTTATACGACGGCCGCTTATCGTCGTCCATTTCCTGCCAGTGACTTTGCTATCCGCCACTCTTCCCTGTCCAATCCCGTCGCAGAGAATTTCTACTCCAGCAGCGCTCATCCCTGAAACATCCTTCCAGGCCCAAAGCATGACTCTTCCCAATCTGCCTTGCCAAAACTGTTGCCCGTGAGCCTGAGTTGGCTCACCATGCAACCCATCAGTGTCCTCCCCGATATTAGCCTGCGCCCTTGTTGATATGGTATTTTGCGCTTGTGCTGTCGGTGTCCGGATCTTGGTCTGAAGTAGCAGAAGGTTGGAGCCAATCCGGTGGAGACTTGGAGAAATCCCCGTGTTGACGCACTATCGCCATCTTAGCCCTGAGCCATCTTAGCCCTGAGTAGGAACAGGGTAGGCAATAGGGCGGAAAGATGTCGGTGTTGGGAACTGGTCTGGAGTAGGAGCAGGCCGGGGTCGGAGGGTGCATGCGGTGAAGACTTGGGCGACCCATCGTGATGACGCACTACAGCGATCTGGTGGATTTCTGGAGTAGGAACAGAAGACACCTCCAAGATTCTTCATATTAAGGCGTCATCGCCTTGCCGTGTTCGCGGGCAGCGAAGAAGCCTGTGTCTGTTGTTAGCTAGGTGGATGCTTATGGGTTGTTGAGAAGAGTGAAAGGGTAGGGCAGTACCATTGGCTCTTCTCGTCGGCAAATAAGCCCGTGCCTTGGGCCGGTGGCTTGCTATCATCAACAAACGTCCCATTCTTGAGGTGTCCCCGCTCCACAAACATCCGGCCCGCGTACCGGTCGATATCCTTGCCGGATGGGTTTTTGATCGGACGCATCTTGAGAGGGAAGCAACAAGATCAGTCAAGATCAGCTTGGATTTTGTTTCTCCGTTAGGTTTGAAGTAGTTGACAGGACTGGGGTTTGTTTGTGTCGACGGATGAGCTCTAGGAGATGTTGTTTGTCGAAGGAAGGAAGGGAAGAAGTTGGTGCGATTGTGGGGTTGAAACATCGGAGGGAGGAGAACAACAGAGGTGGGAGGGAAGAGAGAGCAAGAGGAGACAGTCAGGAAGGGGAGGCGGCGTCAAGGCAATGGCAGGGCACGGGAAAGAGCGATCTAACGAGAGAAGGCAGGAGCAACTTCAAACCCAAAGCGAAGTGTCTGGTATAGAAGGAATTGCCTGAAAAAGGTAGGTAACCAAGTTCGCGCACCTGCCTTAACGGCCACTCGCACGACGTGACGCGGCGAATGCCTCGTTCCAGGACGACAAGCATGCGGGTTCGCGATGCAGAAGTAATCGGGACACGAAGGCTGTGATGTGGAAGCATTGCGATGTTGGGCGATTGGGTTTCGGTGTGTCTAGGTAATCCAGCGCGCGCGCCCTACCCCACGATGCCTCATGCACTGCTGGAGGCAGTACTGTGACAATCCATCCGCCGGCGCCCACTGATCATCCCCGAGGAGCAGCGGGTGCACTTACAACGTTTCCTTCTTGGCTGGCCTCCCTGCGCCGCAACGATGGAGAGAAGCTGCCGTGACGATTGGAAGCTACGGTTTGTCAAGGCATTGGACGTCGCTGGAACTACACGGAGAAATCAGGAAGATGATGGGTTGCGCGGGCGATGTTCCTGGGCATGTGGCAGTCTTGTTCCATCCATACCAGCATCAACCTGCTGGGCCGGTGCGTACCAAGGATCTTCGGCTTCCAGAAAGCAAGCACTCTGAGCCACGTATATCTCCATGCATGCGCACTCTATTCCTCCACACACTTCGTGGTGTGTTCGGTCGCCCAGCAGGAGGCACATCTACTTCTGGCCTGAAACGTCCCGTGTCGAAGGTCCTCTGGCACTGACCGCACGTTGCCGCCAGAGATCAGCGTTGCATTTGTATGGCTTTGAATCGAGAAGATAATCGTCCATCCCATACTTCGAACGGGGCGAATACTTTTCATTGGATGCAATCGGGGCCGAGATGGACGGGAGAGGAGTAATGCGTCAATTGGCAACAACTTCCACGGGTTGGAGCGGCGACGACAGAAGCTGTGACTAAAGCTTTTGAGACCTGCTCCCACGCTGGCCAGCAAGCATTTCGATCTCGGCATCGGGGCGTCGTTGATTCGGAAGGAGAAGCACATGAACAGGGTGTCGAGCTAGTTGTCGGGAGCGGCTGGTACGTGAAGCTGGATGCCTACGCGGTGCCTGCTGGGATCTTTTCCGGCGTCCAGACTGAGGTGCGATTGATATTCGGGAATCGACTGGTTCTAGGGATGCGAGCGACTGGATCGCAAAGCGTGGGGCCGATCGAGGTAGGCCATGGCAGACGTTTTCGGGCTGTTGGGCGTCATGGCGACAATTCCAAGGAGATTGGCAGAGTAGGGTTGACGTTGACCGCTGGGTGGGGCCTTTGCACGAGGCAGCTTACCTTACCTAGCCTGTTTTCGGCTGGGGGTACAGCTACCGGGGCGCCCAGTGTTCCCTCCACTAAGGTTACTGGGGTACCTCCCGATTTTTGGCTGTGGAATCGGTAGGTACCCTGGCCATCAGGGCACCTTTGATATGCCACCATCAGGGCGCTGCCACTGCTAGCACCTCAGTGTGACAGTGTCTCACCAACCTCAAGAAAGCCCCGCCAACTTCGCTGACGTTGAATTCACCGGCCTCACCACCCTGACTTTCGATCTCCCCCGCAGTAATGACATGACCCAATCTGCAGCCCGCGTCAGCGGATGCAACGATTTTTTCCTTGTTCCCGGGATCGAACACGAAGATACAAGTAGCTTGCGAAGGGGGACTGGCGAACCCGGGCCATGGGTTCAGCTTTGCCCAGCATTGATGCAGGCCGCAAACGAAGGCGGCAGATAAACCCGAACACTGCTTGGAACCTTCGCATGCCGCTCATTCCACATCTCCTCTGTCTTCCTTCTTACCAAAGGAGCATCCGCACGACCGCCAACCCCAATCCCTGCAATATCTAGTTTGCTTCTCTAGAGCTCGCCACCACAGGCACAAGCCGATCCGCGAGTCCTGAGAAAGGCTGACTACCTTGTTCGCCGGCGGGAAGCAAGTCGCATGACGACAGCGTGACGCTGCGGATGCTGAGTAGCAGGGATGCATTTCTGAATGTGCACTGGCGCCCTGGGAACTGCGTCTTCACGTTTGGTTCTGTTTAGCATTTGCTGAGGGCGCCTGGCTGGTGGTTCTCTGAAGCCAGGCCACCAATCGTCGTTGTAACGGTGTGGCTGCGTCCGCCGTTTGATTTGTGATGGTCCGTTGTAATGATACCTCCCGATTTCCCCGCACAAAATCGGTATGTACCATTACCTAAGCACAACGGAATGGTGAGATACCATCCCGTCAATGTTTCACCGTTCACAACGGCAACCCGTCTTGACCATTGCATACCTAAGGTACCTACCTACCTTGCGGTGGAGGACACCTCGTCGCATTCCCCCTTTCCTCAAAATCCCAGCAGTCGGACCGCGCTCTTCCCCTCCTCCAAGCACAGGCGCAGAACAATGGTCCGTGTCGAAGCCCCCCGATCAAAGCAGCACCGAACATGTGATGGAGGAGAGAAGGGGGCGGCCTGGGCCCTGGCCTGCTGCATTCATCCACCGCCCAGCAAACCAACGACATCCGACGCGACACGCAGTCATCTGCTCTTAATTTGCAGTCGGTGCAGATCATATCGCGTGGCATCCTCAATCGGAGAAGGCATCCCAGTCTGTTACAACTTGCATCGTTTTATCAAGCACCAGGATTAACAGCGCATGGCGAGCACCCAGGACCGAAGCGACGCTGTGCGGGAACGCCACCGATGGAAGGCACCATACGCTGATCGTGCGTGGGGATACATACCGATTTCAAGGTGTGAAATCGGTATGTATCTAAGTACCTCCTGCCCGGGCAGTGAATGAATGTGGGGAGGACGTTCTGAGTCCACCACTGAGTCCCTTCTCGTGTTCCTTTCCTGCACGGAAGGTACCCGACTACAGTCTAGCTTACTTGGATGCCTCATCAGTCTGCAGCTCCACTGTCTGCACCAAACTCCGTCTGCGGTCAGCTCGGTGAGAATCCTTAGGTGGACGGCTCCACTTTCGTCTCTGCCAACATGTGAATGCCCAACAGTGGAGACTTCTCGGTGAGGCCATCCAGTGCACCCATCAGTGGACTTTGCCCCCGTCCGGGCAGTTCCCATCGCCATCGTGGTTCACACCCACCCCCATTTCTGGCCCCTCCGAACCAAACCTTCTGCGACCACAACAATTCGGTCTGCCTTGCTCAAATCTCCAAGCTCGCCGCTCGATGCCTGCCTTCCATCCGCGAGTGGCAATGCAAATCCACGCCTTTCAACACACATCCTGGCCAGTGCACCTACAAAGTCCAGGTCACTTTCTATTGGCTGGCGCCAAGTGCAGGTCGGGAAATTTCACGACTTGCATTAGGTACGTACCCACATGAGCAAGGGCCGGGCGACAGACGGCGAGAGACTTTCGAGCCACGGCCAGACTGGGTAAGATGGCCGTCCATGGCGACAGCAGCCGGCAAACCCCTAATGATGCCGACGTGGCATACAAGTGTCAGGCTCCTTGTCCAGGCGAGAGAGAAATTGGTAAATAAGAACAAGCGAAACGCGAGAGCAATGGTGGAAAGACACATGGTTTCCATGCGCGGGTTTTGGATCGTGAGGCGGCATTTCAGAGGGAAGAAACACAGAATGCAGATGTGCTTAAAGCCTGCAGCAGTGGGCGGTGACTTGAGGTGCTGGAGAGAGATTGTGCGCCCTGTGCAGGATTCATAAATGGGATTCCTCCCGATTTAGTATTGAGAAATCGGGAGGTACCAGATGTATGCATGCAATCCTCCCGATTTAGTGCTGAGAAATCGGGAGGTACTAGATTTATGCATGCAATCCTCCCGATTTAATACTGAGAAATCGGGAGGTACCGGATTTATGCATGCAATCCTCCCGATTTGACACCAAGAAATCGGGAGGTACCAGTGTTGTGCATTTTTTGTGCTGCGAGGGATGGGGACGGCGGTCGGAAAAGTGGTCTGTGCCAAAACACAAGTTTTTCCTTGTCCAGTTTTGATGCACTGGGAAAAACACTCGTACGTAGCCTGATGTCAACGTTTCTTCATCAGGCGCATCGCATCACCAAATATTAACATGACTCATACAAGAGGAGGACGGAATATCATGATGGTTTGGAAAGCAATCCAGGAAAGCTGGTTGGGAGCGACGTCCGGAGGTGCGCACCAAGTGGAGAACTTCTGACGGGCTGAAGTTGTGTGACTGGCGAGGAACCTGCCATCTGCTGGCGCCACGCAAACCTTATCGGCTCGCTTATCTCACATCGGATGTGATGTTCCTGATGCATTAACACAGAAATATCTCTGGTTTGGAGCTGCATCACTTGAGTGCATCCCATCCAAGCTGAGGGAATGTCAGGACCGCACGGTGCCCATCGGAAGAAAGGCCACGACTGTCCTTTGCGCTGACGTAAGTCCATGTCGTCAAATATGCCGACCTGCACCAGGTACGTACTTCGTGGTGGCGATGGGGAGGTATGGATCCTCGATGCCTTCCCTTGAGATGCCCAAAGGCTCGCAGCGCATGCAAGAAGATGTGAATGACCGCATGTAAGTAGAAAATGAGAGAATTATCACAAGGAGGGGTATGGGAATCCCGCTTCCTCTCCTATGAAAACTCGTTTGGGCTGATACTTGATGTCGCTGCATTCGCTGCAGACGGCTTTTGCCTACGTCCATATGGAAAAGACTGAGCCAAGGCAAGACGTTGCTCTCGTGTAGGTTCTTCATGCTCGGACACGTCCTTGTTTTCCTGTCCATCCGTGTCATCTGCGCGTGTAGCTTTGTTGTCTCTCTCGCATCCCTCCTCTTCATCATTCTGGTTATCTCCATCGTCCTCGACATCCATGCCGTTTTTCTTCCACGCTAATGGATGTCGAAAAGCTGCCAGCAGGCGAAACGAAAACTCCCATTGCACCTACAAAGTCCAGGTCGCTTTCATTGGCTGGCGCCGAGTGCAAGTCGTGAAATTTCACGACTTGCATCAGGTACGTACCCCTATGACCAAGTGCAGGTCGGGAATTTTCACGACTTGCATCAGGTACGTACCTTACCCACATGAGCAAGTGCCAGTCTCCCGAGCACCCTTGCGGCCCGGGCCGTTCGTCGCTGCAGCCGTAGGCTTCAGCCCACTTCAAGCGGATGTTCCTTCTTGCCCACTCCCTTTCCCCTTCCTTATCCTCCCGTCGCCACCATTCTCTCGACTCCGCAATGCCACTATCACGCCCCGCGCGTGCCTCAAAACAGTCAAGACTGAACAGCAAACCTTGACAAACTACTGTGATGGCAATAAACCCTCGTTCTCGCTGCAAGGCCCGGCTGCGTCGACAAAACCACAGCTTGTCATTGTGGTCAAGATGCATGATCACCTTGCGTAATCGGAGACGCCAGTGAGACCTAGCAGAAGGTCGCTCGCTGCCGTATTCCACACATCGTGGGTGACCACCCATCAGAGTCTCGTCTTTTCTTGCAGATGCATCATGCATATCGGCAATCCCAAGCCTTGATTTTGCACCAAACAAGCTTCCGACCCTCGGCAGGCACGCGACTTGCGCATTTCGAAGCCACCTCATTTGCCGTTTGTAAGCATATGCTTTTCTCGATGGCCATGAATGCTGAGAATCTGAGGCGAAGACCACCGCCGGTTAGGTACCTACGTCGCGGCACCCATAAGTGGGTCTTTGTGCACCTACAGCGTACATTGGTCCACACATTCTGACTTATGTAATCTAAGGAACCTACCAATTCCACAGCCAAAAATCGGGAGGTACCTCAGGTACCTTACGTAAGGTATGTGACTCGCCCGGTGGGGCCAGCCTGCCAGGTGCCCAGCCTGGGACGGCCTGTGCTGTGATCCTCCTTCTTGCATCAATTCCTCATCTTCTGCCCGCGACACTTTGCGATGCAACATTTTGTATTTCTACTGCAGTGCTCAACCTTGCGCCCTGAGCTACACGGCCCCTGATGACTGCCTTGTTTCTGCCCCGCATCGCATCGCCCCGCACTGCATTCGATTCCTGGCTTTACATTTGACACGGGCCAACCCCAGCCAAGGTAGCATCTTGATTCTTGCTTCGCCGTATGTTGGGGACGAATAGGTAAGAGAATTCACGGATAGTGCAGACCTAGAAGTTTGCTGGTTTCGCCTTCACAGGAAATTGGGTGGCCGGCCCGGACGAGAAATGGGCTCGACGAAAGGGGCAAACGCTCGTGGGCAGCTTGGCCCGACATGTCGGACACATCGGCATCACGGGAGCAAGACTCGCACGAGCATCAGGTCAACTTCGCAACGCTCCAGGCAGGGCGGCTCCTGCTCACGTCCGAGGTGGCCTGCTCTTCTCGGTCGACGCTTTGCTTGTTGGAAATTGACAAGCACAAGGGTCACAAACAGTAAACGCACCGCCTTATTGGTATGTGGCAAGGAAAGTCGTGCAGCATTCGCGCCAGCTGAGCATGAATCTTGAAGTAGGCTGTGATGAGCGGCGTCGCGTTCCACTCTCCCCTGAGCTTCCGCTTGGGTGATGAACATACACTATCTGGACTATGGAATCGCTATGATCAGCGACGAAGTCGTCAGGCTCCGAATCCCACGCAGCGGCCGACACAATGTCGAAAAGCTGAGAAGTGTGGGATCTTTCTAGTGGCTGGCTGCCTTACCGGTTGCTTCAGTGGATACCTACCGATTTTTGGCGCTTGAATCGGTAGGTATCCACTGAAGCTGGACTGGAGGCTGGCAGTCGGCCACTGCACCGCAGTGTGCCCGCCCAACACAACATCGACGAGAGGAGCTCCACTGCTCTTCAGTACACCGGGCGCCAGCACCAACATGATGCACTTCCCAAACCTCATCACCAACCAGCTGCAAAGCGACAAGCTTGAGCAGGTCCACGAACGCGTATGCAAGCAACGATTCCCGCCAACCATTTCTCTCCTGTGCCCTCTTCCAGTCGGCATCGCCACTGACTGCGAATAACCAGCAAACATTCTAGCTAGGAGACATGCGGTCGCTGTGAAGGAGGCTGCCAAAATGCACGCTTGCTAACTAGGTCCACCCCAGGCCGGGACTTCAAGGTAAGTGCAGCGGGTGAAAGAGCACTCAGCGTGGGTGGCACAGTGTGGCTGGTCACTCCCAATGGCGATACGCAGGCTTTGTGGGCGATGGGGGTTGGACTCGGGCTGAAGCCACGCACCCGGCTTTTGCCCAGGCAGGAGTTTGCATCGAGAAGTCCAAATCAGAACATGATAATGCGAGTTTAATTGGGACATCGTCGTTACTTGCGCCGCAATGTCGCTGATGAGCGAGCGTCTGTGGCGTTGCAACGAATCAGAGGACCATGCCATGGCTGAGATGGAATGGTCATTGAGCTCTCGGATTGTCCAGATCGATTGTGCGTTGACGACAGGCGCAGGCCGTGATGAGATTTCGGGTCACATCGTGGCCACAGCGTCGCTAGCTGTTGGGAGCGTGTTGCGGACGGAAATTGGAATGGAGAAGGCAATTGCAGGTGCATGTCCGTATCTTCACTGCCACGCAGCTGAACGCCCGGGCCTGTTAGGTTCTCGTCGGATTCACAGTGTTCCTTCCTTCCATTTCTTCCCAAGGGGCTTTGGCCAGTCGGGTCACGTCACTGGTGTGGCTGGCCCCTGACCCTACTCAGTAACATCCGCAGTAGGAGGAAGGACCGCAGTAAGAAGAAACAGGCAGAGGAAAGTGTAACCAGCAGCTTCAAGCGCCAAGCAAGTGGACGCTTCCAAAGTAAATAGTCGGCGCCTTTGACTCTGCCGAAGAATGATCCATCAAGCACGTCAACAACCCAAGGAAGTACTGCAACCACCTTGGGCCATACCCTACCTGCCACAGGCCATCTCTTTCCTGCTCGTCCCCGTCGAAAATGTTGCCACGACACAGTCCGACTTTTGCTCTCCCAAGACGAGCTATCGACATGTGCAATTGGAAAACCACTTGGGTGCAACCATCGACGTTCGTCAATGACCGCCCACCCCACTCTACGCCAAACCAGCTTCGGCCGAATGTCACCTGTTGGTCCATTCGCCGTCTTGTCCCAGTTCTCGTTTCTGTTGTGCTAACCTTCATCCTGGGCCAGTATCCAAGCTTCATTACGCCCGAGGACCCCGACCGAGCTTTGTACACACGACCGCTTCAATCTCTGCCGCCTGTTGGTGTCCGCCGCCTCCTTCGAATCTTTCCATCAGGATGCCGATACAGCTGCTGACGCTGATGCCGACGGCCATATCGACGGCTGGATATCCCTACCGAATTCTGTTCTATCGCGCAAGTCGTACTTCCACTCTGATTTTCTCTCTGATGCTTCACACCAACACCGCCCGTTTCCCCTGCATCTGGGATCACAGTCCCCGCTGTGGCGGCCGCACTACTTGTCCCCGATATCACGACTGCCAGGCTTCCTCTTTGTCGGTCTGTAACGCTACGTAGTTGTCTCCTATTACGACTCCAGCAGCCCGGCCACCCCTACCACACATCCGCTTGTCTCTCCTGCTCCCCATTGAGGCTCCCGATCGCATTCCATCCCGATTGCTTCTCCAGACGGTCATCACTTCGCGTCCGACCCAGAAGTTCAGCACCCCAGCAAGCTCCCGAGCCACGAAAAACATCATATCCATTTGGCAGGCTTGTCCATGGTGGCTCCATTCATTCCTTTGCCGCTTGCGGCATATACGCCAACACCCGTCTCTCGGTTGACACAAGCTGTGAGATGCCCCTCCGACGTTGCACACTTTGCCCTCCCGAGGAGCCTCTGGCAGCTTTGGCTTCGTTAATTAGCGCGTACGAAGACATCGACCCGACATGATTTCGCTTCTTCCCTTTTTGCTCCTTGATGCCACAATTGGCGTCCTCTATCATGTTTAGCATTTCCAAGCATGACTTTGCCGGCCAGTCAATCCCGAGGGATGAATCTTGCTTTCGCGTAAATGTGTCGGCTGACAGACTTCTCTGAGACGCGCAATCGAACGCACCAGGGTGCTCGTAGAAGAGACTATTCGGATGGGCTTCCCATCTCGCAGGCTACGGCCTTGAGTAAGGGCATCGCACCAGATGGAGATTGAGTCTTCAAGCCATGCGATCCTCAACTCCCACATTCCGACTGCGTTTCGCGCTGTCCTCCTGTCTTGCCTAGCTGACGTTCGCCTTCAAGCATCAAAAGCCGCCGGTTGTCGCGGCACCAACGCCGCTGAAGTCCCTGGACACTTCTGCTCATTGTCTACTATCACGCCCGCCTGACCAAAAACGTTCAAAAGGGAGACGCTATATCTACTGAAACAGGGCGCCGTGGTCGGTTGTGCCTCGTCTATGTATCGTCGAGACTGGCATGTTGCGTACGGCCGGTAGGACCACTGCTGGTCGACTTATCAGGCAGATACTGGAGATTTCTGTGGTTGAGCCTTGGGCGGAACGGACTTCGCGCGCTTGGCAGCCTTGTGTGTTGGTCGTCTCGTCTGTCGAGGTGGAAAAGGTGTTGTGTGATTGCGACCACAGCGAAGTAAGGTAGTGGTGATGATGAAAATGCTAGTTGAGGTGCAGGAGCGAGATTGCAGACGGACGGTGCAGCAGTGAAGATAAGGCAGTTGCACCTGTAAGAGTGGCCACTGGAACGTCAACCCCGTCTTCATGTGGAGAGACGGGCCTTGTTCCTGCCGTTTTGGTGACCGGCAGTGCGTCTTCCTGCCCAACGTTTCTCCTCCGTTCCCAGCGTAGATTCCTCCTTTGCTGCCGAGCAGGCACGAGCAGCAGCTCCTGCCGCCCAGTTCGGACGTACCTTACCTAGGCAAGGTAGGCAAAGGTCCACACCATCTGCACACCTGCCTCACGCTGAACACACTCGCCTACCTGCATAACCTTACTTTGCGTAAGAGAAGGCAGGCCTCCATCCCCACCTCCCAGAACTCCATAGCCGGCAGACACACAAAATCAATCTTCCAAGAGGGGCTCTGCTGCCAGAGCAGTCCTCCAACACCCACGACAACCCACGACAGGCTATATTTGCATTTGATCGCCTTTCAATCTCCTCTCGGTCTTCGGATCCTGCTCTTTCAGAGCTGCGCCTTTGAGTCCCCGACAGACCTCTCCGTACACCCGAATGGCCTCCAGCCAACATCAGGCCCCCCAAGGCCCCGACGGCGAGCAGCAATGGGACTTGAGTTGCATTGTATCCCACCGAAGTTCAGACTCGCCCACTTCGTCTGCAGGCCACACCCCCGACCGCTTCGAGTTAGAAGTCCTTTGGGACACTGGAGAGAGAACCTGGGAGCCGGAGATCCGAATCCAACAGGACGCACCAAAGGCGATTTTTGAGTACTGGGAGAACCTCGGGGGCCGGCTCCAGTTTATGCAAGAAATTGAGTACTGGATCCCTTTGTGCATCGTCAAGCACCGGCTGCAGAAGGAAGATCCCAACGACGACGAAGAATATCTTATCCAGTGGGTTGGATCCCCCGATCGCACTTGGGAAAAGAGAGGAAATGTGTCTCGAACGCTTCGGCGCGACTACTAGGACTCGGTCGCCCAAAAGACGGGACTTACACGAGAGCGAACACTGGAACAACAGAGAATCCGAAGATTACTCAGACCGGCTCCTTCTGGCAAGGACCACAAGCCAACCGAGAGTACGAGCCATCGACGTCGGGCTGCTGAAGAGAACGACGTCTTTGTCGAGAACTACGCGGAGGAAGATATAGATGATGACTACCACCCATGAACGTCCGACATCACACGCTCAGCTACATTAGTTACTAGGGCTATACAATATTTCATCCGCTATTCGAAGCCAGCTTTCAGTGTCTACCTGGGAGCAACGTCTTCTTTTCTCCATCTTTTCACCTTCTGAACACTTTCATCACCAACCATTGTTTTCCAACCCACAGCGCAACCCCTCGCAAACAGACCACGACAAACTCCCCAGCCGGGCAATGCGACATGAGACTCCGCAGGAGACCTGTCGGTCCAGACGTTGTAGTCTGTTCCTCCGCGTTAGCCGCGGGACGCAGCTGCTTGGCCACAAATTCAGCACGCCCACCAAACCAAGAAGCCAAATTTGCTCCCGCAACAACGCCGAGCCTACTCCGAGTGCCGAACGAACTACTCTTTCAGGTTCTCGAATCGAATAATTGTATCTCAGGGCTAGCTTCCGTGTGCTTGAGAAATCAACTCTTGCGCATCTCAGCCCAGCCCGCCCTGTTCCGAGAAGCAGCCTTTCGGGATAGCAGCCACATCGAAAATCCGCACAACATCACCCCGGACGCACACATCCAGCCCTTGGTGCTATGGGATGCCGAGCGCGGAAGGCTCGATGTCCTGCAACTCTATCACAGATTCAATGGTCGGGCACATCTCACGTCGCTCTTCCGCATCCCGGCACATGCTTGCCAAGTCCACTGGCCCTGGGAACGGGGGGATCAACTCCTCGGCGCCGGGTCCGCGACTGCGCTACATCTAGCCAGCCAGAAGGGCCGCAACGACACTGTGCTTTGGCTTCTGCAGCAAGGCGCCGATATGCACTGCCCATCTTATCACACCTGCCAGCGTCCTTCCCGACATCTACAGCTCCTCGTCGAGAGGGGTATGATTGACCCTAGTGACGCGCCATCAGCAACCCCGCTCGCTCTTACCCTTGCCCATGGCCATGAGACCACAGCGCGGGTCCTCGTCGAGAGCGGCGCACGCTGGATCGAGGACGACATACCCGAGGACGGCGACGGTGACGATGGAGATGATGGGCCCTGCCTCTTGCCAGAGAGCATTCTCTCAGGACGGCCTTCGCATTACGTGAGCAGCTTGTGCATCATGGCGGCTAACGGTATGCACAACCTCATATTCTGGTTAGGAGACATTGAACCGGGAACGCTTCGCCGAGCCGCACCCATGTACGACATGCAAGATTTCAACGCACTTCACTATATCGTCTACATCGAGCAGAAGGAACATTTTATGGGCACGAGGGAGAGAATCGCAACGATATCGACAGAAGATATAGAGGTCAGCGTCGCCCCGACCGTAGAAGCGCCTATCGGCGCCGGCTTCAACCCCCATGCGAAAGTAGCGCATTGCTACCACGAGGAAGTTGGAGACAGGCTTTGCGACGACGGAGGGTGCACCGTCTCAGCGTACGACCTCGCCTGCGAGAGGAAGCAGCACAGACTTGCGACCACACTTCGTAGCTGCTGGCACCAGACGTGCTCTCCAATTGTTCCAAAGGTGAAGCACGGGGTGCGCTGTCCGAGATGCTGCTATCTGCTGCGACTTACGTTCCGATGCGGTTATACAAGACATGCAGGTCGGGGATTGTTTTCGGCCCTGTTGTCCAGACATCTTTTGAAGACCTGAGGAAGATCTCACGTGGGACGTGAAGTGACTTGATCTGAAGTATGAGAGCCAAAAAGATGCGATCCGACTGGAAGAGGCTTGGCTGATCATGATGTACAGACTTGGTTCGGGCATCGCGGCTGACCCAATTTGCGTCTCGCACGGGGGCCAAAGAGGTCGAGCAACGGCTTTTATGGTGACGGAGACCCGACGGAATTTCCTATGGAATTGGAAATCTTTTGTGGGGGATGCAGTTATCTTTCGCGGGATGGATTTCTCATGGTGGACACCAAAGGTGGCTTCTTAGGAACCTCTAATTGCTGGAAGGGCAAAGGTTTACGTGCGCAGACCGAGTAGCAAGATATCAGTCCAGCAGTTCTAAATGCGAAGGGAACTACTTCTTGATTGATTCTGTCCGCAAATGACCGTCGAGAACTACTATAACTGGCCTTTATATGGAATTTGCAGGTTCCTAGCATGGGCCCCTCGTCGAGGGCTTGATTCTTCCACATGTTTCCAGCCCTGAAAACTGACCAAGCTGTTGTGGTACCACAGTACCGCGGCGAGACGTGGTTGACACTGAATCATCGTGGACTGGAGAGAAGCCGGAATACAGGAGGCGGGTTGCCTCGCCGTGTCCTTCAGTCTTCAGAAAGCCCGAAAAGCAGCGAAAATTAAAGTGTGCCTCTCATCGTTCGTGGGAGTTCAAAAGAAGATGCTGGTCTGGATCGACAATGTGAGTTTGCGGCGTCTTGTCAGCTAACAGAGCGGGGTGGATTTGGAGCGCATGCGTCGACATCCCTGCTAGTCAGCCAAAAGAGGGAAAGGGGGGAATGAAAGTCAACGGGATTCTTAGCAAAAGGCTCCAGCGTTGAATCTCTTGGTGTTTCTCCCAAATCCGGCTGCTGAGGCATATCTGATTGGTCTAATGTTCCGAGCACACTGGGCCTCGGCCATTTCTTTCCGGATGCCAACCCGTCCGAATGAAGTGATGGGATTAATATGCGAGAGTCCTGTGAAATTTGAGCTGCGATGCAAATCGTCAATCTCACAATACAAATAGCACTGAAACCAAAGCGCCGACTGATACTCCCATTTGAAAGCCAGTCAAATAGCCGATGAGCCGGGTTATGTCTGTTTCCTATTGTGACTTTGTATCGTATAATTTTGGATAGATGGGTAGGCAGATAATTTCGCAAAGCAAAATGTTGATCAGTCTGTAATATTGAACTCACCCACGGAAAGACTGAGAATAAGGCTCGGCTTGGTGCGAAAGACCATCAGGACGTGCAACGGCGCGCTATTCATTAATTATATTAGTTTTGTTCGATGAGTAACGGCAAATAGCGCCCAGTAGACCAAGTGTTCAGCAATCACAGCAAAAGCACCCCCATATTCCCCCCGGAAATCTCCTCATCGAACTTTCAAACGACTTCACCCCCTTCTCTGCTGCATCATCCGGCTTCTGATATCAGCTCGGATTCCCCTTACTAAAGCACCTCTTTGGGCGGGAGGCAGCTGATAATCCTAAAGAATGCGTGCTAGCGAGGCTCCTAAACGCTGGGAGACATCTGCGGCCAAGTCCTGCTGGTTCTGGAAGTTCCTGGGTCTACGGGCTTGGCGGCGGCGACGCGGTCTTGGAGCTTCTGTTTTCTCGATCAGCGTGCCAGATGCATTCGGCGTCGTTCTGTACCCGACCTGCCCGTATATCGATGCGGATGGCTGCAAGGCCTATGCGTAAGGGGTGCCAAATCCATCTATCATGATGCCCACCGCATCGTTTCCGAAGCCAAGTCCGGGACCACATTGTTCGAATCGGACCTCTAGTCTTCCCCAACAAACGGGTCATTGATGAACTGGCTGAAGATGTCGTCAAATGTCAGGACAGGGTTCTCGTCAGGTTCAAGCTGGTGCAGATCCGGTCCAAAGGCGTCTTCAATATCGAAAGGTGGCGGCGGGGCATCCCCATCATTGGAGGCGTCTTGGCTGATTCTAGAGTCGTCCTCAATAACAAATGGATCAGCCTCGTTGCCTCCTCGGTTGATCTCCAATGGATCTGACACAGGCGCAGATCCAGGCTCAGGCTGGGGCTGCGGCTTTGGTTGCGGTAGCGGCTATTGCTCTGGTTCCGGCCCTGGTTCGGACTCTGGCTCCGGCTCCAGATCGTCTGCTGCTGCTGCTGCGGCTGCGGGTACGGCGGCGGGAGTGCGGGCTTGTAGGCGGGGCCGTCCCGGACCCCTTGTCGCAGCGTGATTCACCCCCAAAGCTTGTTTGACCCGCCGCAACGCCGCCTCAGCGGATGTCCGCGTAAAGTGTCCAGTTGGGATGCTTAATACAGCCTCCACTAGAATTCCCTTCTGCTGTCCAGGCGCATCTGCCACAGATCACTTACTTGGGTTTCGACCATGGTCTAACCAGTACTTGGTAATCGAGCGCATTGCTGCCACCAAATCCTCAGGGTACGGGTTATCTGGCGCATAGTGTGCTGGATACCAAGCGAAGTCTGGCCATTGCTCTCGAAGGTACTGCAAATTCCGCTGGCACCGTATGGTCTTCAAATGCCTTTCCGAAACTGTCATGAGTTGTTTGGAAATGCGAGTGTCGCTGCCACTTGGGGTCCTGATACGGGTCTAATGGTGGAGGTGTAATGATTAGTGAAGGACTGTACGTTGGCCTTCGTTGGATATTGGCGATGGTCGTAAGTGTTGATCAGATCCTAGGACTTTCGTCAGCCCTTGATAACAAACCCAAGTATTTGCAAGCAATAGACTACTCACATGGTTATCCCAATCATAAGGAAGCGCCGAAGGCCCGTATGGACTCAGATTGGGGTTGCTATCGCCCATAGTGGTAGGAGTGGTTGGAGAGGTGTATGTGAGACGACTGTAGACAAGGACGGCAACTCAGACACGGAGGCAGATCGAAATAGTGAGATGGACTGGCCCCCAATAAACCAAAATGTCTATCGTCTCCAGGAGTCGCCAAGTCCAAAAGGAAGAGAAACAGTTAAGTCTCACGTCCCCTCTCGGAAAAAACTTGGCCCAGACGCGTGCTTGCGCTTTACTGTGCTTCCACTGCCGCAACACACAATCACACCTTGCATGAATGCGCACACTACTGTACTTTGTATTTTTTCCACTGTAATCGCAGACTCCTCTCGCACCTCTTTTCATTTTCTTTCTATTCCCGATGGGGGCTGCTTGAATTTCAAACGATTCTCGAGTCGCCAGCTGCCTCCTTGCCTGAGAGTTTTCACGCTCATGATCCACTTACACGCTCAAGATCCCGCAATCTCACCCAGAATGCCACCATCTTTATCCTCCCCCAGTGAATCTCCCGATTCTCCGCCACCTCCAGCAACCTCAAACCAGTCATCTTCATCTCCATCCACACGCGCCTCTGCAGTAGGCTCGGATCCAGCCTCTGATTTCTCTGTTGCCCTGCCCCCGGCTATCGACGAGTATTTTCGATTTTTATGTTCCCCTTCATTTCACTTTGATTATAGGTTGTTCCAATCTCAAGTTTCACCTTTACCGAAGATGAATTGGACTAATGCAAGGTTTCAGAACCACTGGAGCCGAGAAGAAGTCAAGACGATGAGCACTATGCTAAAGGAGACCATCAGGCTCCTCGAGCTCAGGGAAATCAGCTATCAAACGGGACATGGGATCTTGGACACTGCTCTAACTTTGATGCGATTGAGCTGCGCTGCTAAACGTGCTGCTGAGAAGAAGGGCGTCCTTGTGCCGTGGTGGACCGAGCGGCCAGCTTTTCGAGTGCTACACCAGGGTGGGAAGGCTATTGTCATGATCATCGGTACCAATACCAAGAAGTATTCGACAGAGAATGGCAAGGTTTGTCGGAGAAGCATGGGATCGACAGGTCTGACGAGGAGATTCGAGAATCTGGGTTGCTGAGGTGGATGGAGAACATCCGACGGTGAGAAGTGCGTCAGAGGTGGACCTGGCCTTGCGGAAATATTTGGGGCCTGTGGGCAGGGCAATCCTCCATAGCGAGAGAAACAAGAAGACTTTAGATTGCCAAAAACACAAGCTGAGACTCGTCATCATATCTAACCAAGCTGACAGTGATCATTTTTACACAAGGTAAGGAAAAGCTCGTGGGTGTCATAGTAAGATCTGACTGAGTTGGCAGGGTCGATGATCCGGTCTACACTGAATGGGATGGAAGCAACAAGTAAATATTGCTACATCCTCTACGGCTGTTGATCGCTTCGTGTAGCGGACATTGTCGTCTGAATTGAGGTATCTTAAATGTGTCGAATCTTGAGACTGAATTTGATATTCTATGGCTACGTAGCGGTTTATTTCCATTGCCTGGGGCTCTAACGTGGAAAGTCTTAGAGATGACTTTATGAGATTAGAACGAGACTAAACATCGCTTGCAAGGGATACCGCCTTTCCAATCCCGGGTGAAAATGATTCAACGGCAATGGCGGAGGCTTCGATTTCTCGTCCGCTTCTTAATGCAAATAAACTTACTTATGTTTTCAGCTCCGGCACTAAATATGGACTCTCTAACCTAGTATTTGGCGACATGCGCTCAGACCTAACAGTTGTCGAATGTGAGGTTCATAATGATCAAGCCATCCGTTCAGTTCAACACTGGGTGGCACCGCTTAATGCTTGTGAGACTTGCCATCTGATCAGCTGTGGCGATCTACTGTCTCCTAAGATAGCTCGCTAATAATTGCAGTTTGTAGCTGGCGCGAAGCGTACATCGATACAGCCCGTAGCCAGAATGGTGAAGCACGTGTGATGGGCAATTATTGCTGTGATGAAAGACAATGAGAAATTGCTGGGATCAGCTTGACAGGGAGTGGCTCCAATACGCTAGTTATAGGATGTCGGCGATAGATTCAGGATTCCTCTGGGCATTCTATGTGAATATTTGCTACTGAAAGAGTAATTATGAGAGTGGAATCTTCAGATATGCCAGGTGTTGATGCTGCCGTTGCCGTCGCGGCCATCTTAGACGGCTTTCATGCATGCATGCTAGCAACTGATTCTGAATGTCCCGTCAATGAATCTTCATCGTTGTGTGTCAGCCAAACTTGGCCTTGAATATTCACTGCCTAACGTAGCAGGCTTTCTCATTCTCGCAAACTTTAGCATACTAGTTCAGACGGGAATATTGATTGGTATGGGGCTTGAAGCGATTTGAACATCTTGAACTTCGGCCCTTGGGAATCGTCACGACCAGACAGAACTGTATTATTAATGCGCACAAGAAGCTTGCATGTGGGTTCTGTAGATACGATTGAGGCCTCAGCTTGTCCCAGCCTTCTTGATAACCACCACCTTGCTTAATTCTCATTGGTATTGTCTTGCTACCAGTCCATAAGGTTGCATAATTCCGAGGCGATCTGATTTGGACAGTGTCACACAACGGTAGTCATCACATGTGCGGCAGCATAAGCTCATTTATGGAGACAGGCATTCTCCTGACTACGTCAGCCCTGAACTATAGACTGCTCGAATACACTTGGTACGGCAATTCATACACTCGTCCTCCCTTGTTGAACCTATATCCTTACACACAAGTCAGAACACTGCGCTGCGTCAAGATGATGAGCCTACGGGCAGCACGACTTGACAATTTCCAAAAGAAAATGCCCTCTACTACTAGCGCGAGGAAATTGAGCGCTGACATCCGTTGCAGAAGCCCGCGGAAGGCGTTGAACTCAAGCCCGCATCCTACTGTTGGCAATCAATCGCAATGGTCTTCTCAAAATTATCCGGGACTGTCCAGACTGAAGCCGTGGAGCTCAGTCTTGAAGCCGTGGAGCTCAGTCTTGAAGCAGATCAAAGTAGCTTCAGAGGATGGGTGCTTGAGCAAGATAGACTTTGCATGGACACAGATATCAAAGCGGGTGGTCTTGCAAATCTGCACCCAATTCTTCTATAGACACTACATCATAAGGGTAGTTTGAGCACGTGGCGGTCACAACCGCAGCTATTGCGAAGGAGTTAGAGTGATGAATGAGTAGGAGCATGCTTTTGCTTAAACACAGTGCCAACCGCCCGCGACGGTAGTGGGCTATCATAGTCTGTTCACCTACGTCAGAATGAAGGCAACCAACGTCACTCGTGATCTCAAAGTGTAGGCAGTAAAGCCGCCAGTCAGAAACTTCCTGCTGGTATTCATCGATATCTATGGGTGTTAAACTTGCTGGCAGTGCTGCTGTTCTCAGATATTACTGCTCTGCAGCCAACGAATTAGGATGCGGCCTAATGATTTCGTTATGACAGAACCAGCAGACTTCAAACAGTTAGAATCCAACGGAAGTAAGTGTTCTTGAAGACGGCAAAAAAAAGCGGGATACACGCAGAGAGCTTCCAGGGGCAGCAGTGAAATCTGAGGACACATGCAGAACTTTGAGTCTTGGGCGATCTTCCTGAACGGAACGAATGAAGTGGTTTTGGTTTGATTGCAGTCGGATTTCAAGCAGCGTAAGGACGGAGACATCTTTTAAGACGCTCCCCTTTGAGACACAGCATGGTAGGAATATGCAGACTTACCCACCCATCTGGTCGAGGATTTGTTCTTTCGACATTGGCTGGAAACTTCCAGCCCCGCGTCTAGATTTTGTTTCTCCTCTCTGAAGTCCTCCCAACAGGTCTCCAGATATATGCCGGCGGGTCTGATTACATATGTTCTATGGCACCATTTCAGTGTGCGAAGAACACTATCGTCAACCTGTTCGGGTATTTCTGTGACGAGCCGCCGGATGAGGAGACTTTTGACAGCTGGGCAGGCCAGCGTTTCTGCTGAGAACTCAATCTCATGTGTTCCAAGTAATTGAGGCGAAGGGAATCTGGCGATATAGAAGCAATAATTCAAGCGATGATTCGTAAAGCGATGCGAATGGCGAGAAGCGATAGTATCTGTCCCGATTAATGAGACTTTCGTGCGTGTGCAAGTGAGAACCAAAGGCCGCTCAAGACCAACCACGGCCTACAGCCATGCATCGTCGCATTCACAGTCGCTATACGGGCTGTGTCGCGATGGAATCTCTACACTAGGCTCTGAACTGGGTTGGTATACGAAGAATTCTTATTAATAAACAAGGAAAAACAATGAAACATACTTGCTAGCCTACTACAGCTTCTCATCTGATATAGCGACTGCACTTCATCCATGACCTGACCACGCGTCTCGATCAATTCAAATGAGGCAAAAAAGCAAAGGCCATTACGATATGAATCTTGTTCGTGGAAATACAAAAACTTCTAAATACTGAAAATTAACCCCAGCCGTAGAAAGAAAACTGCGACTGCGACCGCGAATGCAAGTTGCCTGAGCGATGTGCCTGCATAACGACCAAGCCGCATTCAAGGTTGAAGGCCGCAATTTCAACACTTATCGCTGTACTGAATCAATGGATCGGAAGTTGGCGGGTTATGAGCTTGGTATTAGTGTTCGTCTGTCTTGACAGGCGCGGATCTCGTTGTGCGTAAAGCACGGCATCATTAGCCGGGAACACAACGCTGCTTTTGCTTTTGCTTTACGCCCGCCTTACTTGGAAAGTGAAATGTCAGCAAGTGACAGGAGGCTCTCATTCGTGTTCTTGATGAATCGTCCAGTGCGATTGAATACCCTCGCAGCTCATTTGGTTCAAAGATGAGTTCTTATCAGGAAGATCGTCCAGCTCATGGAGAGGCTGTAAACTCCCGTCTCGGTATTGAGCGCCTGAAAATACGTAGGCGGCATATGTTCGGCGAACTGTCGGCTACTATTGTTTTGGTCGATGCTTGGACGTTTGGAGTCGGGTTGCGGCGTCTTTGGGCGTTTTGACACATCTCCACGGAAGTGAGTCGTTTGGGCTCCACTGCCAGATGTCTCTGCATCATGTAAATTCGTCAGGCGTCAACTACTCTTTGCAAATATGATTCTAGACTTCATTCAGGGTAGAATCTGTTTTTGAATCCACCCTGTTTCAAACCACACTTGACACCATTCAAATGAGCCACTATCTTCCGGCCTCCTGTCCGCATTATGTCTTCGAACACATGCGTAATCTCCCTGGCCAGCAGAGATTCGATAGGCGTTTGGTTTTTGACGATTATATAAGATCACAGAAACACGCGTGCAAAGCCATACTACCATCATCTCAGGTATATCTGACATTCTTCACCGCCTCATTCTTCACCGCCCAGTGATATCTTTGGAATAGTTCACATCACCCAGAGAGAGGCCTTCGAAACGCAGCCCAGTAGTATTCAGCGCATTTAGAAAGATCACTTCAAGACCATCAACTTCATCCTAAAGTTCAGCAACAGCCACATTCATACTGTTCACGATTTGTATCATCATTTCGAAATCAAAGGGGGGCGAGCATCCTGTCGCAAGAATTGTTGCTTGGTTCCAAAATTCTGCCAACTAGGGAATGAGAGCTGAGCTCCTCTAGCCATCAGCTGCGAAAGGAAGGATTTGAAGCAGTGACATCCCATGCGCCCGTCTCATGGGAACAACTGCGCGAAAGACTGGAGCATGTGCTCGAATAGACTCACATTTACCTTCCAGCCACGTTCCACTCGTAGAGTCACCTTGCGGTTGAAAAGTTCACCCACGTGCTAGCCTGGAACGCTCTGGTTTCGCTACCATTATCGATCATTCTTCCTTGAAGTTATCAGCGCAGTTCAGTGGGGACCAAGCGGTCAGTACACCCAGCTAAGTGGACTGGCTTACTTTCTGAATTGAAAATTAATATTCTGGTGTGAGAAACAAAACATTCTGCGGCTTGCGTCTCAACATCTGCACCGATGTTGATGCTTCGGCAGGTTAATCGCATAATTTTAGGCGATAACACGCCCTTGCCAGATTGTGCGGCATATATGCTGAGCATTTCTCTCCGGGCAGAATCTCGGCACTATCATCGTGTGTCATAGAGAAGACGGCAGCGAGGACTCCTAGCTGGCTACCGCAGTAGACGGAGCTCAGCTGAACTATGCTGCATGTGTGAGATTGCGATTGTGTTTAAATCCTCTGCGCTGATTTACCAACAGCTACGCTGTGACTGGATGTCTGAAAGTATTCCCTCTGCAAAAGGCCTCCTGTAAAGAAAATGGGCCCCCGAGTGCGAAGCAGGTGTTCTTATGCTTCCCATCTGAAGAATCTTGGACTCGCGTCTTTGACGGTGAGATACCTGTCCGCGCTGGAGAAGGATGCAACTGAAGCGCGCATGATTTCGCGCAAGAGTGAGCAGAGCGGACAGCTGTATCCAGGACGAAGACGCTGGCGACCTCGGGAGATGCAGAGTTGCCGTAGGGCTTGTGCAAATAAGGCCAGCAGGCCTTGGCGATGGTGTCCTTCCCGGTGTGCCCGACGACTCTCCGCAGCAACGTCTGGGACATTCATACAGGCCGGACGGGTCGGCTTGTGCGCCGAAGGCGACTTTGGGTCGGCAGCGTGCACAGCATGGGGCGTTACGAAATGAGAAGGCGACTGGCATGGACTCCGCCGAAGACCAGGCCAGTGCTGGATGGACACTCTGCTGCGGTGGACACGTGCAGCCGTGGCGGGCCCGCCCGAGCCGGCGGCTGAAAATGGCGGACTGTCGTCAAAATGCAAAGATGGCCGGAGGAATTCGCGCGACAGATGTTTCGGGAGTGCGACTGGACCGAACCGGGACATGGGCTGGTCGGTCGACAGATAATGGTACATTGTCTGAGGTGGCGGAGGACGGGACTTCACATTGCTTGAGGTACCTTAGGTAAGTAAGGCAAGGTAGTGGAAGGTCCCTAGACGTGACGCGGAGTCACTGCCCAGGGAAATGTGAAGGCACCCGACCGTTGGAAACAAGGGCCGCTCCCCCCAATGCGGCAGGCGAGTCGCCCGACGGAGGCTAGCGCCAGATTGGCGAGACGCGCTAGAGGAATGTCTCCACCATGATCTTTCTCTAGCGCGCCTTGGCATGGATGCACGGTCCCAATCTAGGTGGAAGTTGGAAGCTGCCGTTCCAGGTGGTGCCGTCGACGGGTAATAGTGCAGGTCTGAATAAAGTCCGACCTGCACTGGACTTGATCGGAAGGTGCCCGGTATGTCATCTGCAGGTGCGCTTGGATGGAGGGTGGATGTGGCGCCTCCGAGGCTGGGGCTGTTGTGGCTGGTGCCTGAGCACATGGCAGGTCACGGTGCAGGTCTGAGGAACACTGTGCTGAGGTAAGGTACCTACGCTGTGAGGGAGCTTTTCAGTGGCTGATAAGGCAAGTGCCCCCTGCAGGTCGGGATTTTCACCGACTTGCATTACAGTCAGCGGCCAAAAGTCTGAGCCCACCCACCCCACACAACCACGGTTATCGCTCCAGATGAGGCGATTCGGCACTCAAATGAGCGGCAATCCATGAGGCAATCACGAACTATCCCCAGAGCTGTGCACGGCACCATGCTCAGCGTTGGCGTAAGACGCACGGGTTCCGACCACTTTGCAAGCCTCCGTGCGCTGGCCCCCTCACTCTGCAGTGGAAGCTCTTCAGCGTCACTCGCAGACAACGTGGGCCGTGATGGTCGTGAAAATCAGCAGCAGTAACCCATCTCGTCCTCATTAGAGAAACATCCCATCTCCAGGCTCATCATCAGACCCCGACTCCAAAACATTCTTGACGCGAAGAGTAGCAGGGACTCCGATGTCTGCGTGTAGGTTGACGGAATGAGGGCAATACAGATCACGCGAAGCCTGTCAAGATGGCTGGAAGGTCAGAAAATCAAGGGCGATCTTGGAGGGAAGGGCATCGAGTGGTCGTCAAGTAGGGCGCAAGATGCATCGGCTTTACCAAAGTGAAGTCGGCTTGCGGCGCCCCTCAAGTGATCTAGAGAGGCCATAACGACTCCGTCGACGCGAGGGACGTCTACCCTTTCCTTCTCATCACCACATGATACGATCGACTCAGGTCTAGCAAACCCACAGCTGGCTCATTCGACGCATCTCAGAAAGCCTTTTCTAAGAAAGAAAAACAAGGAGTTTGACCCCACCCGTGGATGATTTAAACACGAAACGATCCAACACCGCCAAGTTGTCTAATCGTCTTCTACGGCATGCTAAAAGTCAACTTCGTCATAGCTACACGATATCGTTGTGGGCTACGCAACTGCGCTCGATCCTGAACAAGCCACGCATTCCGTGCTGGAGGCAAGCTAAGTGATCGCCAATAGTTGGTCTCGTTGAGTAGAGCGGCGGCCTCGTTCGACGAGGCTGCGCAGATAAGGCCGCTAACATTTGCCCATGCCATTAAAACAGATGCCAAATATTGTGAGGGGCAAAGACCACATTCAATTGCCCTCGCTCTTTGGCTGGTCACTTTCTGGCGCAGGTTTCTACGCAAATGCGGTCTTCGTGGACTTTCTTGGGATCATTCTGGCGGAAGCACTTCGTCATCAGCAAGGTATCCCCACAGGACATTGCATTCTCTGTGTGGACGACATAGGACTACTGCAATTTCACCCTGCAATAACATGAAAAGCCTGGTGTTCGGTTTCTGAGATAGCACCACTCCAAGGTTGCCAATCTTCCGTCTCCCAGAGCCGCCTACATCGTAGCTGGGTGTCATCATACGGCGCTGGACGGACTGGACGGCATTATAAAGCTCCAAATCTCGGAGAACATGGAGAACATTACCTATCCGCTTGTTATTCCACTTGACTTTGGTTGCTGTCTTCAGTAGTCTCATCTGTCTACCTGTCTTTGACTACAGCCGTCCCCTTGAATTGTTGGCGAGTGGTAGCTGAACATACGTCCATCTATCGGCGCCATGCAGCTGCTACTCTATAGATGCACAACGACGCTCATGTATATCGAGAAAGTCCTTTGCGAAGGCGATGACGAAAGCTGGTCGGCTTTAGCGTAAGGCCCTTCTGTTTAAGCTTGATTTCAAGATGTCATCTGCAAACTGCAGCCCAGCGGGCCAGTCCTTCGATGTATCGTGGGAGACGCCAAATTGCGGTGATCACCAACGCCCCTGTAGGCGAAGGCGTGCGAACAAGTTAAATTGACATTTACCAAAATGGTGCCAGTCGGCATAGTCCAGCTTGTTGCCAACTGCAGGTCGGGGTTTTGGCGGACTTGCATTACGTAAGACACCCAAAGTTCCCCATGAATTCACAGCCACCCGCACAACCTGATCACCTCGAGAGGACGCTACGAACGTAATCTTATGAATATTATGGCGAAACCAATGTGAAAATGAACGTTAAATTTCGTTCTTCTTCATCGGATATATCAGTCTGGCCCACGATTTGTGGCCTCCGGCCAGCACACCAAAGACTCCACCGGGCTCTGAATGCGTGGGTTGTTTCCCACCCCGCGCTCAACTGGTGCTTAAACTCATCGATATCGTGATGATTTCATTTTCTCCTGTGCTTTTATTCCTTTTCCAAGGTCCAATTCTTCATGAAGTCCCATCCTACGCGCGCCTCTCCGCTCTGAACTTTGGATCTGCCCACATCGAAGACACAATCGTGACATTTGTTCAACAACAGCTAATGATTGACGACGTTTTCCGGTCCATAGAAAATTGTTGGGACTGTACTCAGCAGAAAGGAAGAAATGTTCTCCCGGCATCCGTCGAATCTGGAGAATCTCGCCTGACCCTATTGGGCAGATCGAATGAAGCGCTGCGCTTGCCGTACTCAAAATTCTACTCGGATGTCAATCCTGGCTCACATATCATCGTTTAAATCGAACTTCCAGGGTTCAAAAGTATGAAAGCTCGGTTTGACATATCCACGACCCAAGCTTTTGCGAATATAATACTTTCTTGGGATGAAAGTCGTGCTGGATGATGCAGACACCACAAGGCGGACGGCGTCGAAGCTTGTAAGACGAAAGTCGGCTGCAGGCCCTAAATACGAGTCTATATACCGTCTTCATGAGAAATCGGCCATACCCTTTTATCCAGCCCTGGTAGCTGGATTGGTTAAGTAACTTCATGCACGACGGAAGAGCTGCTCGGTATAGAAGCAAAGCTATGGGTGACGATGAAAGAGTCGTGTTAATGAATGTCTTTCACACTGGATACTGATCAGCCTACAGAGTTCCACTGTGGGGGAACTGCCTTAGTTATATATGGGAATGATTCGGCAACCATAGAGGTCCCCTGACAAAGTCTCATAGCCTTCTCTTCCCGGGTGAAAGCACGAAACGCCGTTTGCTTCTTCTCGAACGAGCAAACACAACCTATCGGGTCTCTTGCTGGAGACACCGCATCGACTTTCTCGTTACGCATGACGGCAAGTCATTCTCTGTCAATATATCTGTCAGAACATTTTCGATCACTGATGATATTGCCGGCCCATTCGACAACGGATCCAATTGCAGACCTTCGAGACGTGAGACGTGACTGCATTCATCTGCAACTTGGATCGCTGGTTCTCGCCCTATAATTGATTAGCCTATATCCGAAAAAAACAGCTGACGAAGTCGACATGCTTCCGAGCTAACTGCGAGACAAGATCCTGAAAATCAGGCTATCAGATTGTTCAAACAACGAAATCGACAAGTCCAATGACGGAAGATTGGGCGGCTCTATGCAAAATGCATGTGGAGACTTTGGCCATATTAAGAGGATTATCGAAAAATCAATACCTGACATCGCATCTTTTGCCACAAGGGAGGTGCTGAGGCACGTTGAAGAACAGAATGCTCAGTCCAAGTTGTCCGGATGCCTTGTCCCTGGGTAAGCTGGTAGAATGGTGCTTGTGCTGTGAGCTAAATCAAACTAGCTCGACTTCTACGAGTTCGTTATCATGCATCGCAGATGCCGCCGTCGCGAATTGTTCCATCGCAATAGAATGAAACGACCTTGGCTGCATTGAACAGCGTTCGGAACATCGGCTTCAAAAATATTTTCCCGCTTTCTCGACTCGTGATCTGCTGCATCGTTCAACTAGGCATTTCTCGTGTTGTTGTGGCTGCGCAGCCCTGTTGGCCTTCGACGCCTGTCAAAAGAGAGCCCTGGGGAATCCTGCACTGCTTCTAAACGCGTGCTTCTCTCTGCCGTAACCTTTGGGGTGGCGACAATAGACGGAAGTCAAGTGGCAGCGCGCTTCAAGAGCGGGGCGTCTACTCCGCTACAGGTAGATATCATGATTATCGCGCCCTGTTCAGTATGGCGGGAAGACTGGGCAGTTCCACCAACCGGATCCGATTCTCATCCCTTGGATCGGCAGTCTCCTTCGTTCATCTGTGAATGTTTTCTCTAGAATATGTTATTCTTAGCGTATTACGGAGTATACTTGCTCTGCCCTTTGGGAACAAATAAGGTCCCGTCCTTGTCGATTTCGTCGAAGTCGAGACAATGAGGATCAAGCCAGTCTAGGGGCAGGAACATGTGCTTCCGGAGACTCCCGTTACCCGAAATAGCACACAGCCAACCACTGTGCTTTAGGAAAGCAAGACTGTCGATAACGTCTTCTAGTGCGCGAACGCTCCTGAGGAATCTGCCGAGACCCTGCCTAAACTTGCCCTGATACTCCGCGATTTTCACGGGAAATCCGTGATTCGCAATACAGGCGCTGACGTCGCTGACTGTGATGTATTCCAGGCTAAGCGCTCCGATGTTGCCGTACTGTCTGCTCTCGATGAGGAATCGGGAATCTTCGTCCACGAGCTTGACTTTGGCCACACAGTCTGTTCTTGTCGGTATTGGCCGTTGTGGAATTAATGGGTCATTGTCGTCGGTCGCCTGCTGTGAGCATGCGAATTCCGTTTCTACAATGGTCGTGAGGCTTTTCCATTCCAGGGCCATCAGCCCTGTCGGGAGGAAACCAGGGAGGTAATTTCTAGCGGTGGGATGGTTTATTCAGTAAGCAGGGCTGTCGATCTGGACTAGGAAAGCGGCGTTCGTCTGCTCGTAGGAAGATCAAACCAGCAGCCTGTCATCAGAAGAGACCAAAAGTATGCGGTCATCTGCATTGAACAGAAGTTGGCGGATCTTGCTCTCGATTAGCTCTCGCGTCGCAATCTTTCGCAAGAGATGATTCTGGAGCAGAAGGGTGTTCAGATGACGTGTCGTGTGAGCAACTGCCGCCAGTTGCCCAAAGTTTTCACAAGCCATATTGGTGACCGCGATAGACACTTTTGGCTGATGCGAAATGATGCGCTCATCGTTCTTGGTCAAAGCCTGAATTTTCCCATGCGATTGTGCCGTGTAGGGCACAGAAATGCGCGGGCTAATGCAGAGAATCTCTACATCTCCTCCCGAAGAGCAGTACTGGCCCTGTGATGCCGCCGCATCAGGCCGAACAAGAGCTGCACGTTGGTCAGGCAGAACCAACGCCATCGGGCACCAGACGTCGCATCGGCTTCTCCAGAGTTTATATACCCTGCGCCCTGTTGGGCACAGTACAGAGTCAATAAGATGACGGTCATCCGAAGTACTGGAGACCACGATTGTGCCATCAAGTCGCCTGACGCTCAATATCCCGGTGCCATCGCTGGTGATGAATAACGGACGCCCAGAACTACCCCCAACATCCTGGGCGCCAGATTTCATAACTTGGCGAACATTTAGTGCTTCTACATCCCACGTCCGGATGGAGCCCTGGCACAGATCACATTCTTGCTGCCCGAAAGCCATCGAATTTTCGTAGACTGATTTGACAAAGGAGCAGACAGTCAGTCCACTCAACCTTCGTTGTCGCTGCCGATGGAAACGACCGCCATACTCTAAGATATGCCATGAAACAACTGAAAGATCATGATACATGGCTGAAACCATGCTCCCATTGACGTTGAATGCTACGGATTTGGGCGGCTTCGATACCGCACCTCCTATTCCCGGCATCGCTACAGAACCAAGGCATCTCGCGGCATTAGCTTCACCTGAGGCCAAGATGGGTATTGAAAACCTCCAAATATCGCCATCAGCGGCACATACAAGAACCGAGAGATTGTTGATACAGAAGGCGATATCCAGTGGGCCTGTTGCAGCCAAGGCGGGAAATATCCACGGTGGACAGTTCTTTTCAACCAGCCAAATTTTGATCGTGCGAGTACCATATGTCGCCAAAATTGTCCCGGACGTATTCAAACACATCATGGCAATGCTCTACCCATGTTCGATTGTCCTGGGACGCCGATACTATAAGGCTGGCAATACGTACACCTCACCTGGTGGAGAGGGCGACAAGGTAGCCACCAATCGAGGAGTGCAAAGGACTGACATGGGTGTTTTGGCAACTTTAAGGCACGCATGGAAATCATCTCAGTCCTTGTGAGCGACTCCTTCGACGAACGTAGGACTGGGAAGGCGTGGTTGTCTGAGCTGAGAGCGTAACAGAGAGGATCCAGGTAGAAACAGCGGTACGTTGTCGAATATGACCTTTGGACACTTCTGGAGCTGGCCTCCAAATCTGCTCAGCAATCTGGACATCTCAATTGCCCAGTTTTGCAACATTTCAGTGAAACGCCCCGGTATAGGAACCTTGGAGGAACTGGTCGTGAAGCACAATACATCTGCAGCATCTGCCATGATATTCAGCTTCCCGATTATCGAAAGCATTAAGACACACGATCCCTCAGAGGAGTCGCTCAGAAAGTCCCCCAGCAGTGACAATCCTTCTTAATAAAGACTCAAGTCGACGTGACAAAGATGTAAAGACCAAGCCGTGACAGCATAAGCAGGCAAGAGCTGCCCTTCTGCAAGTATCGAAAGCTCAACTGAGTATACCAGAACTTCCTGGATCTCCTTCAAGCAAGCTCGGAAAACTTTTGCATACCCAGTGAATGTCGCCGGGCAAATGCCTGGGCTGTCTCCTCGGGAAAGAAATCCTCGGGGTGAGCGGTGGCAAATTTCAACAGAAGACGCCCCATTTACAGTGACAAGCGGTCCTAAAAGATTCCTGATCTTTTGTGCATCATGAACCTTTGAAGTAAGAATTGCGATGCCTCGGACGAGTTGATTGAGCTCCAGAGGAACCTTTGCATACGCGAGCGCACAGAGCTTGACGAACAATAAATGCTTCCTCCGCAGACCAGAAACGGGCCTCATTAGTTATGAAAGGTTCCAGACTCAAGGCATTTCGATCTGAGCTATGCCTGCCGCCTCCGCCATGGGAAAGTCGCCAGGTTTACGAAAGTGCTGGCTCAGAAGCAGGCTCGCCGTCAAGTAGTTGCCGTCTGATGCCCGGAGGACAAGAGTTGCCATTGGATTTGAACGGCCAGGCTTCTCTTCCACGAGGCTTTCGACAGCCTGACGGCGTTGCATGGAATCGCTGAGATTGATGTGCAAAACTTGGTCGCTCACAAGTTTTTCCAACTCCCGAGATGAACGACCGAAAACCACCACCCTAAGCGGCATCTTGGACAACACACCCCTGTGCAGCGTGTTGATGATTGCACTCGGTTCATCGCATATATCGATACCATCGATGACCCAAAAGAGTGAGCGGATTATACAGCTTTGACGTGGGATCAGGAATGAGCTTTTCCCACGCTACCTCCTTGGAACACCCGCTTAGCGTTTCGCCTGCGCACACAAAATACACAAGGTTATCCTGAAATTGTCTAGATTCGCAAGATATCTGAAATGCCAACGATTTCGCAAAAGAAAGACTGCTTATGTATGTCATCGTCTCAGAAACGAAAGTGATGACACGTCTCGTTTCGACTTTTGAAGGTTCTGATGAGAAACGACGCTAGTCCTGATGTTCTCGAGCCTTGAAAACCTTGCACCCAAAGGAATCCCGAATTGGACGACTTGTCTTGAGCAAACAGCTGGAATATTTCATGTGATAGAATCTACTTGCAAGTCAAATGCTCTGTTTCCGCATGGGCGGTCATCGGCAAGTCATCCATCGCGGTCTGAATCCCGAGGAAGTCTTCGACGATTCGAAGCTTCTGTGTCGTATTCAGATGCCGAATGCTGGTGTTCCATGGTCCATATTCGTAAATGCACCTTCCTAAACGAGATATTAGTCTTTGTGGTAACGAATCCCATATATTCGGAACCCGTGCTATATCTCGATGATTTGTTTCCATGGGGATCAAAACCTGGCTCGGTGGATATGCATTGCGCGCATTACTGTGTCCATGTCAGCGGAAGAGCGGTATTTCATCGTTAAAGTTTGTGACAGCGAGGAATGTGTTTGAGATTCAGTTGACATGAACCAGCAAGCCTTTTCAGCGACGGGACGGGAAGCTACAATCGGACAGCAGACAGCCAGACGGGTGCGAACGACGGAGGAGAGAGAAAGACTACACCACGAAAGAGAGAGGACGTACGGGGAGTTGGTATATATACGAGGCCTTCTCGTTATGGATTGCATCGACATTGTGGAAGAGATTCTGCCACCGTCGGCGAAGATATGCTAGACGATCGCTACGATTCACCGAGACATTGTTTCACCAGTGCCTAATCACTTCGGTTTTCCAACGCCGCCGTACCACGACAAATTCCGCCAGCTAGTTGATATCTGGAACAGCAGCTGGTGCGAACTGTTCAGCGGCATGCTACGAGGGCTGAGCGATTTCGAGTCACGCACGAATGGCCTGTGGCTTAAGGCTCTTCTCAGTTTTGACCATCTCATCAGGAAGACTGTGCCGAGCCTCCTCCTTCCGCTTCAATCAGATGGCCAATTTTGAAGCCCTCCTTTGTGCACGGTAATTTGCGTCGTCAGAGCCTTGCCATGGACTCGGTAGCCGGCACACCGATTCTGCTCAGCTCAGCAGCGTTGTTCGCACACAACGAATTGGGAATGGGAGCCTGGCTAACCAGGTTATCGATGATGATCAGGGAGTTCTTCTCTGAATGTCAGAAGCAATTAGCGCCCTCTGAGCCTGTTGAGCAATGGGAAGATCGTATTCTTCTATACAGTGTGAACTTCAGTCTGGGGGATATGCTAATAAACCCAGGTGCTACTGACGTTCAATCTCAGTCAGTTCTTCCCTTCCACTTTTTGTCCCACTTCAGACATACTGACGAGTGCTGTAGGATGATTTACGATATCGAGTACCTGAGTCGTATTTATGCTTGAACTACTTCCTCAAACCCTTCGATAATCACAACGGTGGTTATTCAAAGCTGTGATATTGCCGACAGAGAAAAGATTACTTTGGTGTGGGAGATGCATCAGAAAACGCATTCATGTAAATTGGGCTAGTTACTGTACCGCCTGTAGCATCATAATACCATGCAGTGGCGCCGCTTGAGTTGGACTTGATTTGTTCTCCAAGGTCGCAGCTATGACTGGCCATGAAGACACTGGGAGGCGGAACACCGCAAGTTCCGCATGTGCCTGAGGTCCGACATAATGCCGAATACAATCTGGTGATGTGCGTTCGTGATACAGGTTCCAGTTCAGCTGCGCATGTAGACCAAGACATATCAGTATTTCTCAGGCGAGGCATTAAGCGAGGAGTTTGGAGCCAGTTCGCTTCAAAGGAATGGCATGGAGGCTTGCGAAGTATGTGAGCGACGCGACGTGCAGCATCTGGGCACCTGGTTTCCAACCTGTCCGCTTTTACGACAAAATCCCAGATCATTTGCATTCCTCTTAAGTTCGACCATACGCTGCTGCATGCCCATCCTGCTTGTGGCATGGGTGGTATTCTCAATCGCGGTCTGGTTTCCGTACGTGAGCTGTCGATGGGTTGGTGTGATAACCCTGGGCTCCGATAGTCAGTAGGACGGTCGCGATGGGCATCAACTTCAAGGTTTCTGTGTGCAAAATCACGTCTCTTTAGCATGTTCATCGTTCTCGCCTTCAGTGAAGATGTTCGTCGTTTCGCAAAACGACAAGATTACGCGGCAGTTGGCCATCATCATCGAGTCATCGGTCTAGTTATTGATCCGGAGACATTTACGATCCAACATTTCCTGCGCTTCACACCTGCGTAGGCGAAGAGAGTCACAAAGTTCTTTGCATAGAGTGAGCATCTTGCTGTATGTCGGGGCTGAGGCCGAGAATCTACAACTCCTTGACATTTTCAGGCTGATTGAGCATTGGCGTCAGATCATGACCGCACCGTCGCGCAACCCCAGAGAACTTGCCTGCTCCGATGGACAGCCTACGGCGATCCAATCGACCAGAAGTCTCGACGACTGATGCTCTCTCCTTCCTGGGCCTTACTCATGCGGTATCTAGCCTGCTTTTCGAAAAGCCTTTGCTATCACGAACAAGTCGATTCGCGCGAGATCAGACTTGTCCAAACCAGAGGAGCATAAGAACGAGGCATATTCACTCCCGAAATCGCGAACTGTCTTGCCCTGCGGTAAACACGGCTTTCAAAAGAGTTTCAATAGCGTGGGATATCGCCACTGGATATCTTGAGGCTATTTCTCTCGAAGGACGAGCCAAGACTCTTAAACTTGCGAAATCTGCCAAGAATTCTGAAATCGGCTTTTTCGAAGAGCTGTTTACCAGCGATGCATATGTGAAGCGGCTTTGGCAATTAACTACGAAGGACATCTTGGGTCTTATAGCACCGCCCCTGAGGGAGGGAGTATCCACCATGATTCTGCATTAATGTGGTCTAATTGCAGATCAAGAAAAGCCCTTTTTAGCACGCGCTCGCAATATTACCCATCTCACTCGAAATATGTTCCGATGTTCCGCCCCAACCAACGCGAAGGCAGGCAATCACATACTACTGTCATGACTGATGATTCCTAATGCGTCTCTCGTGTTGCTTGCGAAGACGTCCTTTGCTGGTTTGTCTGCCTTATCTTATGCGAGGCTTTCTCTCCCCTCTGTAGCTACTTCAGTATCACATAGTTATGAATTACAGTCTCCCTATCTAAATAATAAACTCTTTCTGAATATATACTATACCAAAGTTACTTAAAGCTAAACTATATATTGGACGTCATATTTACAAATATAGGTAGGACTATGTAATTACTTCACAGCGTTAGTAGTATATAAGATTCAGGCAGCGTGCAAGATTAGCCAGTGTGCAAAGTGGGCAGCGTGCACAACCAAGGCCCCACATCTAACCTTTAGGAACGTGACGTGACCGGGAGGACGTGGAGCGCCACAGTCATCGCCTGCGCCCCGCCACTCACGCCACAGCAAGTGTCAGTCCGTTCAACTCCCCAGCCTCAACGCCATGTTCGCACGCAGCAACACAATGAAAACACATCGCACAGGCGTCCAATTCTAGATGATGGGATGTTGGAGTTCTGACTTTTGGCTGTTTGCAGGGAGGCATTCCCAAAGCCCACGAGAATAATTCAGATGATCCAACAGCCCGAGATGGAGAACAGTTCGCGGAGATGACATTCCGATTCAGTCGGGGAGTGCACAGCGACGGCTATCATTCGCCAAAGAGGGATCGCAGAGTGGAAATGATCATGAGATATTGGAATAAGAAGCGAGCACAGTAAAAGCCAAGTATCTTTGCCCATGATGGCATGCAACGCACAAAACTAGATGGTTAGCACTGTTGTCTATAAAAACTAGCCGGCCGTTGGTGCAATGCGCAGCCCCGGAAAGTAGGATATGGGCCAACCACGCGATGCAGGCGGCAGAAGGCCAGGGAAGAAACATCAAAGGTTTCCGACCGGAAAGGAAGGACATGAAAACCAGAACATCTATCGACCGTCCTGGCCGCGCCAGAATGCCGTGGTCTCACGGACCCACCATTCCAGGTCAGCCCGGTACCTGCGGGCCTCTTGTCGTCCCAGGGCCTCCAGCTCCTCGATCGCCAAGGACATCTCTCTGCCCGACGGCACGTACCAGTACGTCCTGACGAGCCGTTCGGCTTTGCCCCCGCCGCTTTCCGTTACCCACGGCGTTCCACGCCACCATGGTCGCGCCGCATCTACATTGCTATGCTTCCTCAATGTCGACGGGAGATCGGCAGCCAGCAGGCTTTCGGTGTAGTTACCCAGAGCCTCCAGGTCTCGTACAACGCCATTGACCTTTTCGCGAGCGAAGGCCATGGCCCATAGGAGCGCTGTGCATGTGTAATGCAACGGGACGATGTTGTTGTAAGCGGTTGCTACCCTTGCGACCGTCTTGTTGGCAGAGGCGGGGGGCGGGGGCGCCCGGGGCTTCCAGGACCAGAGGTAGAGGGGACGGGTCTTGTCGTTATCTGGCGGGGGATCTCGCTGAGCTTCGATAGCGGAGAGGATGTTCTCGTCATCGCGGAGGATAGCAAGCAACAGACTTAGATGCGTGACGATGGTCGAGGTCGCATTTTCAATGGCCTCGATGGCGTGCGAACCATCGTAAATCGCGGCAGGGAATGGCGGCAGCTCCTCCAAGCCAGCAGACCACGGGTGCCGATGTCGATGTCTCCGAAAACAGGCAGTGCTGAGCTCCCGCAGGAATGTCTGGGCAGTCGCATTGTAGAACAAGACTTGCTCGGTAGTCTCTGTACCGCTACCATCCCTCATGCCACCACCCCCAGGGAGCCCAGGAGCACGACCTTCCATCGGCAGCTCTTGCACGGCCATGGCCAGTTGAAGGGTGGCCAGCGTAAATGTGGCGGGCCATGATGACAAGAGAATGGCGGTGGCTTGGGCCCAAAGGGACGGCAGCTCCAATCCGGCGGTGGAGATTGTTTGGCACAAGAGCTTGAGGTCGTGCTTGAGGGGAGAGCGTGTCGACGTGGCCCAGCTGGATACAGCGTCGCACAGCGCGGAGGAGACGAGAGCAATGTCGGCGATGAAGACGGAGACCGTCACGTTCCGAGGCTGCCGAGGGACGCCATGGGCGTGAACGTGAGGGTAGACGATGTAATGTTTGTGGACAATGTCTTGAGTGCCGACGACGAGGGGCAGAGGAGCGTCGATGTGATTGCGCAGGAGGGAGGACAGTTGGTCGAGGATAGCAAGTGGCGCATAACGTACGACGACGGTGGTGTCGGCTGTGTGCGGAGACGAACAGCGAGAAGGCGATGGTCGTGACAAGAGCCCGGCGGGCAACAGCTGCTGCAGAAGCGGCAGCGGCACCGACACCGACAGCACCAGCAGCAGCAGCAGCAGCAGCAGCAGCAAGGCGATAGCGGAGGTACGGCCAAATATCGAGGCCCAACGAGCTGGCACGGGGGCGTATTCTGGAGGCGGAAAGAGATTGATGGGTTCGTCGACGACGCAAATGTGCTGGAACGATCGCGCAAGATCATCAACATCGGTGTCTCCGTCGTCGTATTCGGGATCGGGGACATGGAGATCGGTGTCTGCTGGTGCGAGGTTGCGTACGATTCGGTTGGCGCAGACAAGGATTCCCAGAGGAGCGTCGGGGGTTGACTTGAAGCCGTGTTGGAAGGTGAGGTCGATGCTCTGCGTCAAAGGAGAAGTCGGACAGGTATCGGCTTCGGGGTCGAGACTCGAGCTGCGGTCCGAGTTGGCGTACGGTCTCTCGGGCTGAGACTGAGACTGCGACTCGGCGGCGTCTGGAGGGGGAAATCGGACGGCGAAGCGGAGGCTTGTGGCTGGCCGTGGACGCGTCAAGCCATCAGGGTCGTCGAGCTGACCATCTTGGGGTTCGGGGTCGCACGCAGGGCCGTCAGACATGTCGCGTCGGGGGAATTGGCCGAAAGGCGTCGAGAGGAGAGGATGCAGACGAATGCATTCTCAGGGCAATAGCAAAGGAGACGGGGGCCAGAACAGGCGGTTATCGGAGCGTGCCATGGTGTCGGATCGGCGAAAGAACAGGAAACCCATTGTTTGTTTGTCTGCTGTCGGGTAGGCTGGCGCGCATTGTATTTTTGGCCGAAATGTATTGTTGGTTTATTGAGGTTGCGGCTCCTTGCATTGTGCCGCCGCTGAGGTGTGGGGCCTTTTGCTGCTTGAGGTCTGGTCAGTGGTGACACCAACCCAATTGACGGCTCACCTGGCTGAATTAACCGTCATCCCGTGCTTACTTAAGGTACCTTAGGTAAGACGGCGGGGACCTGTTGATACTGAAAATCAGCATTGAGCAACCCAAAGTTTTCGCACTGGTCCCACATCAGTACGTCATGTGACAGGACCTCGCAATTTTGCCAGGTCCTGTCACGTGTAGCCGTCGCACAGACCAAGTGATTTGCTCCCTGGATCGATGTGAAGAATTACCTAAGCTGCATCTACCAGTTGCATGCCGCAGCCACCCAAGTCATGTTCAAGCCTCAGCCGCACCACTGAGCCACACACATTTTGCTGCCGCATATGACTTCCCCCGCAAGATGGACCCGACTCGACACGACACGACACGACACCACACGACACCACGACATGACTCTCGTGGACAATCAAGCCTCAGCCAGACTGCTGAGCCACATGCTTGAAGAACGATAGACGCACATGCGCCCAACGTTTCCACGCCGCCTCTCGTCCTTCTTCTGCAGCCTTGAATGCCGCCTCTTTGGCGACCATGTCTTTGTGCCGGCCTTGGTGCAACTCGACCGTGGCTCTCCACGCATCATACAAGCCATTCCGCTCCTCCTTGATCTCCCTCCGTCCAAGATTGAGCCGCGCCACGCCCGAAATCACTCCCGCTATGTCGCCAGCCGCTGCTCTGTGAGCCGCTTCATTGGCCTTCTCAAGCATTTCCTTCTGCGCATCAGTCAGAGATCGCGTGGTCAGCCGCGCCTGGCCCTGGTCGCCATCCGTCGGCGCTGCACCCAGAGCTTCGAACACCTGCAAAGTTGCCTCGCGCAGACGCCGTTCCGCTTCAGCTACGTCTTCCTCGGCCGCCGACATCGCGCCCTCGGCTTCCTTGCAGCTCTTCTCTGCCTCGCGGAACACTCCGTGCGCGAGAGATGCTGCTTTCCGGCTCATGAGCCAGTCGTGGTACTCTTTCGGGATCATATTGTATTCCCTCTTCACCTTCACAAGGTCCATCTCGAGTCTCCTGAGCTCTCTCTCCTCAGCCTCCTCCTCAGGCGTCATCTCATTGGTGATCGAAGGCTGAGTGGCGGGAGGCCGAGCAACGGTAGGCCGAGTGGCGGAGGACTGGGTGACAGCCGGCGTAGCAGCCTGGCGTCCGGATGGTTTTCCAGACTCCCACCAAGGTGGCGATGAACGAAGGGGAGAAGCGGACGGACGGTCCTGTTGATTGAGCATGGCGGTCGAGTCGAGGCTGGGTAGTGATGGTGCGACTGCGGCATTATCGGTCATCGTTGCGGCCGCATCGCTGCTGCTTCCACGCTCTGTCTCCGCCGCCTTTCCGTCTGAGCCAAGACGATGCGCCTCGGTGGCGTCGGTCGTCGCCGCGTCTTGGTCGGGGCTAGGGTCCGAGGCTGGCAGCGGCTTGTCCTCGGCGAACCATCTCCTCACGTACACCAGCTGTGTAGTGAGGGACCGGGAGTTCCACCACTTGTCGTCGAAAGAGGCCTCACCCTCCGGGGCAGTCTCCCAGCCATCATCGCCAACCAAGGAGTCGATCATCTTGAGCATCTCGTCGGTGAAGAGATGTATGTTAGACTGCTCACCGTCCGGCTGATCTGCGAGATGCTTGTGGAAGCGACGGAGCATCCGGCACCGCTGGGCTCGGTCGACCCGGTGCCGGCTCTGGCTTCGGCTTCGGCTGCGCGATGGTGGCATGGTCTGTTGCTCGTGTCAGCCAGTCTCCAACGCAAAGCCTGCGCACCATGCTCGGAAATCATGCGTTTGTACAGATCTTGACATACCACGTAATGCACCGGCCCAACTTTTGTCTTGAACAGCGCCACGGTGCGTTGCAGAGGGGATTGTCGAGGATGTGTTGGGGTCGGAGATGGTGCAAACGGGTGGAGGATTAACGTAGGTTGGAAGAGAAAACACGGGAGCAAAACATCATGGCCAACGGGCAAACATGTCGGAAGCTGGCTTGTTGAAAATGCAAGTCTCAAAGTGCTATTAGCACTGTGTAGATTGACCGTGAGGCGGCCTTATGCACATCGCCACAAATTGAAGCTACCTACGGCTTGGGTCCCGCTGCGGCGCCGGCGCCGGCGCCGGGACCTCAGCCACTCCACAGACTACAAACCACCACCATCACCAGACCCCTCCTGGTATCCGCAACAACCTTTTGGCTTGCCCCCCTTCCGTTGTTCTTTTTTTTTTTTTTCCCTTTTCTTGGAAGGGGGGGAAGGGTTGGTACTGGTGGTGGTGTTGGTGGTCTGCACAGCAGAACCACCCTCCATCGCACAAGTCCTGTGTACATCGCATCCACAAACTTGGACCGCCACGGCCGGGCAGACAGGACGAATCCGCGTTTGTGAATGCAACGTACACAGCACTTGCAAGATAGAGCTAAATACATGAAACATCCCATATTCCCGACATGGCCAGCATGTCTCCTGACATCCCAAGCTCGATCTGCGAGCCGTTGTATCCAGTACAACGAGAACACAGCACGGCATGCCCAAATGGGTGTGTTCTACCAGCGAAACCAAACACCCGAGCCACAAGACTACCCATCTCAGCATGTCTGAGGGCCCGACCAGCGAGCCACAAAGCAGACACCAAGTGAACCCAAGGTTGGATTTGAACACAGGACGAGGGGCAGTATGCGATCAGCTCCGACGACAACACGGTGCCCGGTCCGTGCGTCATCATTGCCAAGCCGCAACCTGCTCCCGCTCCCGCATCCGCGTCCGCACCCAAGAGCCGGGATGATGATGGCCGAATGGAGGAAAGTGTGTGGAGGTGGAAATGTGTGGCTGGGTCGCGCATGAGCACGGCTTTGAGTCTCCATGTGAAGTGACAGACAGTGGAGTGAAGCTGCTATGAGCAAAGGGCTCGCGGGGTGGAGTGAGCGCCGAGCGTGGTAGGTGGCGCAAGAGCAGGGGAACGGCAAGATGAGCGGCGATGGGTGGCTGAGCCCCATGTGAGCACGGCTCTGAATGGTGTGTGTGTCCCGGTTGCCATGGAGGGCGATGGGGAGCGAAGACGCCGAAGAGATGTTCGGGTTGCATTGCGGTTGATCGCGGAGTTGCCGATGGGCATGCCGCCTGTGGAATGGCCCCCTCGGGCTGTTGTTTTGACAACTGCGCCGCTGCAAGACACGATTAGCGACAGCTCTGTTCATAAGTTCTATTGAATACTTACCATGAATGTTGCTGCAGCAAGCGCGGAAGAGCGACGGCTCTCCTGAAAATCCCCGGGTGGATCCCGACGGGACGGAGATGAAAGTGGAGAATTGGCCCGGTTGCCGTGGCCGCGCGCGGTGCCAAAGAAGCATTTGTCTTGTCCGAGCCCTTGGCTCGAAATGAGGTAGCATGATTGAAGTGGCCTTGTTTTGTGCTTGTTTTGGTTTCATGGAGTGGTCTACCATCAATAGAGACGATGGAATTTGTGATTCATGATCGAAGGGAGAGATGAGATTGAGATATGGTTTCGTCAGAAAGCCCGGGCGGCAGGCTCTTTTACGCAACATCATGCCCTTCTGTTGCGTCTCAGACCATCTGATGGCGTCTGTCATTTACGTCTATGATGCCTTTTCGCAGTCACCTCTGTCTTGGAAATCTGCGACACATCTCACGAACACCAGACCAACCCAACCCGACCAGCGAGACATTCTGATCATGGTGTTCAGCGCCTGAGTTGACGTGTTGCCTTTCCGGGCCCGTGCTTTCAATGTCTCTTGAAGAATTTTGAGATGTGATACTAAGCGGGCATCATGGCCTTCAAGCAAGACACGCTCCAATTGCCTTCTGCGCTCTGGCCACGGCAAACGAACCGCTCTTACGCGCCCCGACCGCGTTTCCCCCGTACGCGAGCTGTTCTCAATATCCTCCGTCACCCACCAAATGGGCGGGCACTCGTGTTGATATCTCCTCGTTCGATTCATTCTCATCATTCGAGATCGATGCATCTTGCATCCATCCAAGAGAATCTCTGTTTTTTCTCTTCCATCTTTCTTTCGGCTGGGGAAACAACGGCCTGCACTCCAACCTCTCCGCAACCTTCACCGCCAGATCCATTGTCTCAACCAGGCGCCAACCGTCATGTCGTTTCCTGGTGGCCCCTCCTTTGTTGAAACCGAATTCTCCAAGGTCTTCTCCACAGCCACCGACCCCGACCTCAGCAACTTCACCGCCACTTACCGAGAGCGGCTTTGCCAACAGGCCCTTGACGCAGATGCAGGCCAACAAGACCGGTATCAGACCTGCTTGAAACAACTTCCACTATCGAACATCATTCCTCAGGAGCTTGAATACCTCGCCAGCGCCTCCCGGCAGCAACCCTCCGTTCGTGACGTCAACTCCGGAGACCTCCACGACCCCAACGAAGACGACGCCGCAAGCCGCGCCACCACGACCGAAACATACATGGACCTTGCGCAGGGCACCCGCCAGATCTTGTCTCACCAGCAAAAGATCGTCAGGAACTTCGCGCAGAACCTGCATGCCCCGTCGCCTCCGTCCTACCGGAACCCGCTCCAGACGCCTGGCACCCCCACCCGTCCCCCACGATCGGTGCCCTCCCAGCTTCCCCCAGCCGCGCGGGCCCTGTCCGACATGACAAGCGTTGTCCCCTCTCGCCACGCCACTCCTGTGCCCCAGCGACCTGCGAGCAACACCACCAATCTCCAAGGCATCGTCGCCTCTGCGCAGCATCGGCGCCAGAGCCAATTCAACGCCCAGCAGCAACAGCAGCAGCAACAGCAGCAACAGCAGTACTCGCAGTCAAATCAGGAGCGTTTGCGAGAACTCCAGAGCCAACACGAGTCGGTCTTGCAAGAGTACACCGACCACGCCCTGCAGATGCTTGAATTGGAGCTGCAGCTCTACGGCCTCCAGCGCGAGATGGGCTATCTGGCTGTTGCGGAGCGAGGCGATGGGATCTCTTAGCCTGATTGGCCCCAAGGTTTGTTGCATCACGCAGGCGAGCCCGGTCGATTGGTTCGTGATGCATTATTTTGGTGTTTCTTTGTTAGCTGTATCATCCAAGACACGCATCTCACCGCCAGTTCGTCACTGCCATCACCCGTGAAATGTTTCTGTCGCCTTTTGTGCCTTCATCCCCACTGGTTCCTGCTGTTTCCCGTCGGCCAATCGCTGCATTCGCGTCTGTTTCTGCAGACTATCGTGACATCTTCAGCTTGGCCAACATTTCCGTTTGTGCGCCTCATGTTTCCTTCATCTGTCACTGCACCCATCCCCTCTCGAAACACCGTTCCTCTCATCCCCGACCATCATGCCTTTCATCTCAGCTTGGTGACGCCCATGAGCCACCACTTCTGGATACACATCTCACATTCTTCATCGTGCAACCCTTACGAATTGCGATCAGTTCCGCAAGACTCGCGATCATGCCAGTCAATGACTTCACCGTGGCCCCGACCGCCACCGTACGCCAGGACCACCCCTCATTCATCTTATGACAGCTGATCTGACGACCTGTGACAGACATTCCACGGCGTCGAGATCAATGCCAATATGATCTTGGCCTACTCGCCACACGAGAACAGTCGCTTCTTCGCCCACATCATCAAGCACCAGCTCACCAAGTTCGCACCAGACTTTCACCTCAACGAGCTCCACCAAGCGCTCGGCATCGCCGACATGGGGCAGAAGTACACCGAGGTCATCTATCCAAAGATTCTCAACGCACTCAAGTCCCGTATCAGGTCTCTCCAGAGCCACAAAGACAAAGATTTTCACCCCTTTGCTGAGGCGGTTGTCGAAGATGGGAGAATGAGATTGTGAGTTGTCTCATTAAGCCACTTTCAATCGGAAAGGCAGGCTTACTTTTGCTGACCTCTGCGGTGATGTAGTTATGCAAAGTTCATGGATGCTTGGGCCGAGCCTCATTGGCAAGGGAGCATGGTGAAACCTCCCAAGCAAAAAGATCAAGTTCAGGAGGCCCCGCCACCGCAGCCACCCACACAGCTGGTTCCTTCAACCAACTCCCATGTCCCACCCGTGTCATTGCAGCCACCGAACCCCGCCGTCCAGCAGACTCGCCCTCAGCCTCAGGTGGCTTGGTCACCTTTCGTTCAGCCTCAACTCTCTCAGCCTGCCCCTGTCATTGAGCGCACTTCAGCTCAGCTAGCTTCCAGCCAGCCAGCTTCTGTACCGCCACGCGTTGAACAACCCTCTCCCAATCACTCTCCTCTTGATCAGTCACCATTGGCTCAATCTCATCTCACTCAAAGAGCTTCTGTGGTTCAGCACAGCCCATCCCAGTCATCTTCTGTCCAGCCACCTTCTGTTCATCCATCTTCTGTTCAGCCACTTGTCGCTCAACCATCTTCCACTCCCTCTCCTCTTGTTGAGCCACATTTGCGTCATGCTCATGTCGCTCAAACCGGCCCTGTCTCCCATCACACTCAATCCCAGCCACCTCCTGTTCAGCCACCTTCAGCCCAGCAATCTTTTGCTGAGCCACGTTTGTTTCAGTCTTATCTCGCTCACTATCATCCCGCTGTTCACCAGACACCCATTAGGCAGGCTGCTATTTTGCCGCATTTGGTTCAACCAGGTGCTGTCCAAGGCGCATCTACTCATTGGCCTTCTGCTCATGTTGCTGGTCAACACTCGACCCCCGAGCACGCCCCTTCTGCTCAACTCCACCTCCAACACAAACCCCCTCAACACCATTCGTCTTTCGATAATGGTCCGCACACTCCTCCTGTCTCACCCTCGGGTCATCTTTCACAAACCCGCGATTTCCTGTCTCGCGCACGTGGTCCCACGATTCCGCCATCACCACAATCTCCAAACCAGGGACAACTCAACGCGGCAGGCTTGCAGACATCCCCATCCACCTCTGCGGAACCCCATCACCGGTTGTCGCCATCGGTGAACCCAACTTCGCAATGGGATCAGCCACTCCGCCCCGCTGGTCAGCATCAAGCGGCAACAGCCTCCGCCCCTGAAGACCATCATCACGTCCTCTTTGATCAACGACATGGTTGCCTGCAAGAGCTTCTGGGGCTTCGTGTGCAAGCCCTTCGTCTCACGGCGGACTTGACACAAGTGGCACACCTCAGAGACTACCTGAGCCTGGTGCATCAGCTGGACTGCATCCGAGATCAGAGAGCCCAGCTTCTGGACGTTGTCGTGGACACAACTCGTGATCTTCAGGCTCACGGTCCCGCACATGTCAGTTTCCTAGCTTTCAGACTTTAAGATGATGCAATGAATGATTTTATTTGCCTTTCTACCCGACCTTTCTGAATGAATGTGTATCTCAATCTTGTAATCCGCCGATGAACTGATACCCTGAAATGTCCCATACTCACCCCCCTTGTCCTGGCCATCATAACTACGTCTGTCTTTGACCCCACTCCTCCTGTCTGGTGATGAGCTGGCGCACCATCTTACCGGCTCTCATGGCTCCCTCTTCGACCTCTAGCTGGAATGACGCCACATCTTCATACGTCTGCTCCAGCAAGCCAGCCACGTGCGTCAGTGCCTCAATGTCGCCCATCATCCTCCGCTGCACAGACACAGCACCGGCTGCAGAGTCCTTCATGACATGACACGACATGCGAATCCCGTCGTTCTGGTCGCGGAGAATTTCCTGTGCTTTGTCCAGCGCGTTGATCGAAAGGTCCCCCGCCTGGGCTCCCTCGTCTGCGACCAGATGAGGCCAGTCTGAAAGGCCACGACGCTCACGTACTTTGTCTTCCAGATCCGTAAACGTGTCTTGCAGACGACAAACATTCGTGCTCACGACCTGCGCGGCCCCAGCGACGCCCTGCTTGGCGTTGAAAACCTGCCGGGCCGTTTTGATCGTCTGCACCGTATCGATGGTCTCTTGAAGCCGCATCAGCAGACGTTCTCTCAGATCGCAAATGGGCCTGAGTCCGAAGAGATTGCAGACGCGGCTAGGGACCATGCAAAGAAGCGGGCGGTTCTCACCAGTCACGGTAGCAGCGGTCTCGATGTCGCGCAGTCGGATGACCATCCCATTGAGGGTACGGAATTCCCCGCGAAGCTTCTCTGACCACCCTTCATTCGCAGCCTCGTTCGCATTCTTGAGCACGTTTATCGTGTCCATAAGAACGGACTGGGGAGAGACGTCTGGCGCGACGAGGCCTTCAACAGCGCGTGCCACCGTGTCTGCCCAGTTGATGACGCTGGAGATTTCGGGAATGTACTCAATCACCGGAGCCACGTTGAACACCATTGATTCGGCTGCATCTGCCTGTCGTTTGATGCCTGCGGGGGTTGTCGTCGAAGCTTCTGGCATCCAGCCAAGCCATCTAAAAATAGAGACGGAGGCTTCAGCTGCCTTCTTGACGGGATACCACTGGGCCGCCGCTCCAGCCCAAGAAGATACGGCATGTGCTGCGAATGCGGTAGTGTCCACGATGTAGGCGTAAAGCATGGCTAACGCAACGATGACAGCCAAGACTGACAAAGAAATGCAGACAAGTTGCCAGTGCAAGCCAAAGCTGATGACGGAATCCTTTGAGGTACGCAACAGAGTAAATGCCCAACGCAAAGCACGATGGAGCTTGCCGCACTTTTCCTGCCTGGTGTCTTTCTTTTGGTGGATAGCTTGAGGCGTCGACGAGGAGTGGTAGTAGGTATTGTTGTAGGTGTTGTTCTCCGTCTTGGAATAGGTGAGGTTGTTGATGTGGTTACTTCCCAGTGTCATCAGGTTGTCCGTCATGCCGTGATTTCCGAATGGGTTGATAGGCTGAGCGTGATTGTTGCGGGGCACAATGGCGGAGCTTTTGTGGGCGTTTTTGTCTTCATATCTGTTTCTTTCGTCTTCTTCGTCGTCATCAGAGGCGTCAAAGGGCTGGATCGCAGATTCGAAAACTTCAGGATCCTCGCGGAAGGTGACTTTCTTAGGCCTGAGCCTCAACAATTCAGAGTACTGCGGCGAGCCTTGGGCAGCTTCTGAGACGTCTGGGGCGTTTCGGTCATTGTTGGAAAGATCTCGCTGTTGAAGCTTCAGCTCCAGTTTTCGGAGCCTCTCCTTCTCTTGTCGAGTCGTCAATTTCTTGCTCTGCTGGGTGTTTGTATGATTCGGTCCGTCCATGGTGTCGACTTCGTTTATTATCGTGTGGAGCAAAGTCCAGGTCTGTGTTCTGTTGGTCGTCCTACCAGCCGCCTTCTTGAACGGTTTCTGTGTCAATGCTCGTGGTTTTGGGTGCGTGTGGGAGTGTGTGTGGGAGTGCGTGTGTCGTAGAGTCGGGATGCCTTCAAACTTGCTGGACTCAGAAGAGGCTTGAAGCTCTGACTTGAAATTGATGTGCGTAACTTAGCCTCATAAATACACGTGGGCAGCTCTTGAGTTTCCCCCAATAGTAACGCAGGTCGCCAAATCCGTCCATCGTGAAACACTTTCTTCATTCTGATCTTACGGTCATGAAAAGCCATGAGGAATGACCAGATCTCCACGAAGAAATTCACCAAGTGCTGTGACGGGCCTAATCCTTTGCGACCACGTTCAAGCGTGCGCCAAAGCTACTTCATATATCGATTCTGACGGCAGTTCCAAGCGTATAATTCCAAGTGACAGATCAAATTTCAGTTCGGCCCCAAACATCACCCTCGCTTGCTTCTTATGATAGCTCAATGCATTGACTTCTCGTATCAGATATCTCCTCTGCCAATTCATCCTGAGGAGATATGGATAAACGCCCTGGTCTTCGATACGAATGGTTGGGGGTTGCAGATCCAAAGGGTCTGAAACTTGCACCTGATAAAGGTACGATTCATGGGTGACGCAGCTTTTGGACACGACATGAACAAAGGCTTTGAATGGAGTTGACTGGCAGATTCCATCGATCGCAGAGGTGAACTTATTTAAGTCTCCTCGAACCCGTTTTCCGAAACTGAGGATATCCCATTCGAAGCCCCTACAAGAACAACAGTCCTTGAAGCCCGTCGTCAACCTCGTTTCGCATCAACAAATCCAGATCATCATCGCAACCATTGCACCACATTGCCATCATGAACCGGATCGACCAGCCAAAGGCAGTTAGCAGCGCGCAAAGCCGTTGCATCAATGTCATGTTGGCCCTCGCCCTCCTTCTCGTCGCGGTGATGATCACTCGTGCACCTGTGAGCGATGACCACTCGAGATCACGAGATCATCCTTCCACAATGAAAAACGAAAACGAGCAAGGGTCCTCGCAGCTCGCCCTGTCACCTGTTCGAGTGAGACTATGCAGCATCATCCGCCGAATAGATGCCCTGGGGGCTTTGGCTGGCAGAAGTCAATCCGCGTCAACCAGCCCAGAGCTCTTTAAGTTCCTCGGACTCGACCCCACGAAGCCGCCCTTCCACCCATCATGCGCGATGGCATTGCCTGAAACACCACCACGCCAAACCTGCCACGATGCAATACGAGCAGCGTGGCTCTCGAAGTTGAATGCCATCGGCTTCAGCGCCTGTACCGGCAGCGGCGATGCAGGAACACGAAAAGATGACGCAATAGTCCTCATGCGGGAGAGAGTCTTGGCTGGTGACACCGGTCATCGCTTGGACGTGGAAGGAGAATGCACGGAGCTTGGGCGACTGGTACACGCCGTGGCGGGAGCGCTGTGGAACGATGAGTCGCGCGCGGATTACGTCCGGAACTTGCTTCCGGTTCTACGGCCCCGCACGGGATCGGCGTTCTCGTGGGGCTCGGCAGGCACCCGGTCCCTGGATACGGTTTGTCCTGAATGACGAGGACTGCCTAGGGAAAAAAAAATGTCTTGCAACGTAGTTAGATGGAATGATTGAGAAATTGACAGTTGATTTGGTGTCGTGTGATCTGGCCAAATTAAACACAGGCGTGTTCCTGGAGACTCTGCCAACAGAATGAACAGGAAAGTACATTCGCCCAAGTAAGAGCGACATCAGTGAAGCTTGCAGTTGCCAATCTGGTTCGCAAGGACCCAAGCCACATGACCTGCTTGGTGGACACGAGATGGAAGCAGGGGCGACCAAAGATGCTTCAGACTTCCTCCCCCCAGAGTGCCTGCCTTATCTAAGGCAGGAGGCACTTGATCACCTTCCTCCTTCCTCCTCCAATCGGGCAGCTGACCGCTGACGTCACGTCCTGCAGGTCGGCAGATTTTGCGACTTGCATTCTTCAACCGGAAGGCGCATCTTTCCCACAACACCAGGCGCACGCACTGTGACTGCCCTGGGCTGCCTCCCGTCGCTCCACCTCAAAGTTGGTGCGTCGCTGCACCCTCGCCCCAAGCACCAGACCTCCAACCTCGCGATAACAGCAACATCATCTCCCCTATGCAGGCAGAATTCTTTCGAACTTCTTGATTTTGCACTGATTGGCGTGCCATCCATTTTCTTGGTCGATGAGAACCCGCTATTGACAGTATCCCGTTGTCCTTCCCCGCAGCACTAGTTACCTGATGCCTCCGCCCGAAGAACTTATCACGACACACGACGACGATCCCAAGCTGCGAAAGAGACTGCAGAAGCGAAGCAACGAGATTGTCGCTGCAGCTCGCGAGGCAAAGGAGATCTATCCCGCCCTACGCAAATTCGAGGAGGATGCTTCTACCCTACACGGAATTCAACCCGTCGACCTAAGAGCGTCGCTGTCGCCCGAAGAAATCGACATCATCGTCTCCGCCCTGCCGCCCGATCTTCTGGCCACCAAGTTCTCGGCAAAAGTTAACAAGGCCTGCAGGTTGTGGCAGATCCCTTCAAGCCGCACTCTGTTCCAGATCGGGTATGACTTTGCTCGTCAAGGCGAAAGATTCTTTGTCGCATTCCATCGCCTCGCCCAGGCAGACGACGATTGGCTGTCTTGCCTCGCCTCGCTCCGCGCTTCTTCTTCTGCTCGCCGAAACTCGAAGGGACGTCAGACACGCAACCTAGCTGCGCAAGCCTACCGGGTTGGAATCAGTCTCCACGACGTTGAGACTGTGTTGAGCAAGTACCCGGCCCCTCCAGGCAAGTTCAGCCACAAACAACCATCTGCACCTCGCCAGGAGGCCGTTTCTGCCCCGGAAGCCAGCTCCAACAAACCTAAAGAGAACCCGTCTGCGGAGCACACCCCCAATCGGCACACTCCTATCCATCGAGCGTCAGGTCAAACCCCAGTCGAGGCGACTCCAGAACGCGGGCGCCAAAGCTCTCCAGACGGAGTACAGTCTCGCGACTCATCCCCGGGTTCTGTTGACCCATTCGACGACACACCAACCCCCCAAGAACGCGAGTCGCAAGTCTCCGCTTTGGTCGGCGCTTCAGTCGGCAACTCGGGCAGGAAATCCCACTTCGACGACTAGGAAGACGACGAGCAAGCAGAGCCCGGATACATCATCCCTGAAGACGATCCATCACAGAACGTTCTTGACCCCCCCGAGAACAACGAGTCACAGCAGTTTTCGAGCGACCCAAGGGCACAGGAATTCGAGTACGATCCCCTACAATCAGCTCCAGAGTCTTGCGCCACTGGTTCAGCAGACCACGAAACCCCAAACGTGCCGGCTACGCCCAAGCTCTCGAAGACCAAGATGGCGGAACCTTCGGCCAAAAGACCATGCCTTCGCGAAATGTCCCCTCAGCTTGACAATGGCCAGCTGGAAGAACTCCTCCAAGACGGCGCGGAGATCCCACTCAAACTTTGGACAGGGGTGACATTCTATATCTTCCAGATGTCAGCGGATATGGCAGTAATTGAGCCTGATATGCTGGGAGGAGTCGATGGCGACGACTACACCCCAGACATGACGATTGTCGACCAACTCTTCCATCGAACCACCGTCTTTCTACCACTGCAAGTTGGGCAGACCGGCGCAGCGCTGGGTGTCATCCACCATTGCTCACGAATTGCCGATAATGTCCAGCTTTTCGGGCAATTCCATGAAGAGGGAAGCCTCTCGACAGCTAGAAAGGCAATTGAGGTCTTTATTGCCAAGTACCTCCCAAAGACTACTCCTCGAGGCCGCCTGCCAGCGCTGATGCCCGGTATCTGCGCAGAAGACCCCAACGACAGGCCAGTCTACGTCTTCGCCTTGGGGGCTTTCAAAACCACAAAGGTCGACGTACCCCCGATCATTCACAAAAGACTGTGGCGAAGGATCTTCTATGGACTGCTTGGGTTGACAATCCCCGACTGGGAGTCACTGCTGCCACACATCGATGACGGAAGCTTCAATGCCCCACAAGAGCCTCCGCAGCCACCGCAGCCACCGCCTGGGGAGAACGACGAGTTCGAGAATGTTCAGGAACTCGGACGGCGCTATCAGGAACTCGGACGGCAGTATACGGCAGCAAGGTTGGCCTTGGAGGCAAAGCATACTCGTAACATTGGCAACATTGAAAAATTCCATCACGACATCGCGCCAGCGCTGAAGGTCATGCAGTGTCTCTACCAATTGTCCTCCGCCTACGCAACACAAGTCAAGGAGAAGGCCGACAGGGACACCGAGCGACGTTCTTACAGATGCGGTGTTGCTGACGACGACTCTTCTCCGATCCAGCGCCTGGAGGAGTCGGACAATGCGGCGAACCTGCAAAGGACTGTGAAGTCGGTCTTTGACAAGATCAGCGACTTGGACAAGAAGCTTGACGACTTGTACATGCGGTGGGTTCGTAAAAGAGACGCAATGGTGGAATGATAGGGTTGGGTTCCGACACAAGGTGTCGACCAGATTTGGCTTGAGACGGGCAACGCGGTGCTTCTTTTGTTCTCCCGCTTGGTGTATGTGTTACGATGGAACGAGGCCACAGCCTTGCATGTTTAGGGAGCTCTACAATTAGATGTACACCTCGAGAAATTCATTTGCTTTATGTTGAACTTGCCTAGTCCTGGTGATTGTGTGTTTGCATTGAACCGCAGAATGAACTGCCTGATGCTTGCAAGCCTCGCTCTGAGGTTGTGGTTGTGGACGTTCCGACGTGCGTATGCAAGCGTGGCTCCATTCCAGTGCAGCTGTGATAGAAGTGGGTTGTAAGTATGGTCGATACATGTGAGACTAGATGCATGGCTTGATGGGCTAGGTTATGGTGCAGCGTGGAACTGGCAGTTGGCCCAGTGTCCCCCCCGCACTCACAGCTCCACATCCTAACCAACTTCCCGGAACGATGCGCGCCATGTCACAGGCGCCATCAGCTTGCACAACCGCATGCCACACATGCCGATCCAGATCATAACATGGTTCAAGTCGGTCTGCCTGCAGGCAGACCTCTTATTTATGCATGGTGAGGGAGTACTGTTCTTTCAAATGCCCCCTGGCTTGGGCATCTCCACGCACCGCACCAAAACCCCGCAAACCCCATCCACTCCCACATTTCAACGCCCACGCCATCCTGTGTGATGCCCCATTTGACCAGGAGGCGGCTGCACCAACCGATTTTGCTCCTTCAATACCTCCAGGCCTTTGATTCTCAACGCGTTTAAGTCAATATCCTAACAATCTAAAAGGATATTACTTATCCTTAATCCTGTGTTGGTCTTTCACGGTGCCGGCGGGCTAGCTTCCTCACTCCTGCATTGTTCCGTTTGCTATCTATCTGGCAGCTTGCCGCGCATTCGTGATAGCTCAAGTGAAGTATAACTTTTCGTCCTCTTTGGGAGTCCTGGCATCGAGCTGAAGATAATTTGAATAGCCCCCGTGATACGGTCTTTCCTGGAGCCTTCATTGTGGTAATCACGAGCAATGGGCCAAACACATCGCCATGGTACTGCGCATCACGTTCACTGCTGCATCCAATGAAAACTTTTCGATGTTTACAAAACAAAATTTTCTGATGGAAACAAGCCCCCTTTCAACATTGCCAACACCACCATCATGTGGCAGCCGAAGAAAGACAAGTGAAAATCCATCGCCTTTGGTTTGTGATTCGTCTGTGCGAGCGAATTGACGCTCGGAATGGTGGCTGCTTGGTGGGGGCAAGGACAGTGACTTTGCAGTTTTGGAACAGATTCACGAGGAACGTCAGATCGAAAGGGGATAGACGCCATGTCCTTCAAGCTATCCCTTGGTACCTGGTAACCGTTAGCTATCTGACTCCAGGCTATCAAGGTGCGCAGACCAGGTGCTCACGTAATGCAAGTCGTGGAATTTCGCGACCTGCGCCCCAGCCACCACCGCCACGTTGATGCTCACGTAATGCAGGTCGTGAAATTTCGCAACCTGCGCCCCAGCCACCACCGCCACGTTGATGCTCACGGAAGTGGTCCCGAGCGAAGCATCAGGCAACATTGAAACTCTTCAGAGCAGAAGATCGCGTGGCAAAACCATCACGGTCAACCTGCCGTCCACGCCGAAAAAAACGACTTTCAAGGATCTAGGCCATCCACTCCTCAGGCAAAGGCTACGTCTACCTTTGCAGTGAAGTCTATCACCTCAGCGAAGAAAGCAAGGAGAGTCCTAATCTCATTTCCTGGACTGTCCAGAAAGTCGGCCGGCCTGATCATATGGGCACAGGAGTCCCTTGCCTGTTGCACCTCTCGACGCTGGGTAATCGCCAAAATCTCTCGTGAGAACGCCCCTGGGCGAATCTGACGATCTTTGGTGGCAGGGTCACCAGTTGTTTCGTCACTGATAAGAGGGCTGGCTGTTGCTGGGTTGTCACCGCCCCGCTCTGATTGGTGCTGATTAAGGAGGGGCGTGCCTGTCTGTACTTGTGTGGCAGGCAGCGCGTGGGCAAGGCACGGCCCGGCCCGCCCTGCCGGCTGAAGTTCAAAAGTGGTGATGGGAGGACGTCTTTGCGACGGTCTGAACAGGGCAGCATGCCGCCATGGAGTGCGCCAACCTCCAATTTGCAGTGCACATGGATTTTCCAACCAACCACAACTCGGATTTCACATTTCCTCATCCCTCCCTAACCGAAACTTGCGGACACCCCGACGGTGCAGCACGAATGTGACGTTCTGTAGTGGGGCGGGCCATCGTCACATTCAAGGAGTGCGGTCACTTGCGCAGGCACTAGAACACTGGAGTGATCCCCCCTTCCGATACTCCTCTGCAGGGACCAGCCCACACGGCTACATGGGATATGGAGGCGGAAGGCCCAAACTTCAAGTCCCGCGTCGAGACTGCCGTTCAAGGTGTCAGTCATTACGCAGTGCTGGGAAGGAGTGGACAGACCTCACGATCTGCCCACCAAAAAATGTGAGGTACGAACCAACACAACCGTTCCTGCTCTCCAAGCTCTCGGCGCTGGCCATCAGGTTTCCCCGCTCGATGCAAAGGTGCCGGGAGAGCGCAAGCCGGTCTGCCTTCCACAGACTGGGAGCATGGATGAGCTGGGGTCGGTTGCGGTTGGAAGGAGAGGTGACAGTTTGAGAGAGATGATGGTCTGAGCACTGTGTCACCTATCCACCAGGGTACCTCAGTTCCCTTGCAGCATGCCCGCAACGACCGCGCTGAGCCTGCTCAAACCCGACCCCAGTCGACCCGTGACCCACGACGACGACGGCGACGACGACAACGACAGTCATGCCACAAGAAGAATGCGCATGTGTCAGACAGCGAGGACACTGAAGAGCAAGACCAGCGAAAAGAAGCAACACCGCATTATCTGCTTAAGTAGCAAATCTCTGCCTCTGAGCTCCTCTTCGGCCCCTATGGTGTTCTTCTTCTTGGCCGCAGTAGTCTCGACGTTGACAACGCCCCTCGTGCCCCTTTGTCCTCTTGTCCTCATGCTCCATCTATCCCAACGATGCATCCAACCTCATGTTCCTCGTCTGCAAGCTTATCCCGAGCGGCAGCACGGCGATTCGTCGGACTGGGTGGGAAGAAGCAGCCTGCATCTATTATCAGGCATTGTACACGGTTCTTTGCGGGGAACGCATCAACCGTACTGCTGTCCAAAAGCTTGGTTCGAAGCCAGAATAGGCACGATGAATGGCGCTCACGATCGATTTCGTGCGACAGAATGGGCCGGCACCGAACGCGGCAAGCAATGAAAGCCTTGCATCTGAGGGATGCGGGACGTGGATTCGAAGCGGGGGAAAGGCGAGGCGTTGGGAGCGAGAAAAAGTCAGATTCCAAGAACTTGCGAGGGAGAGATATGGTGAAGCTGGGGCGACGATGGCCGGTTGCCGCGGGGTTTGAGCGACCAGAAAGTGACGAAAGAGTAGATGTTCTGCTTGGGGATGAGTCGAGGGTAGGATGAAGAAAGCAGCCGGCAAGCAGAAATCGGGGACAGGAAGCCTGCAAGAAACGCGAAGGAGGACCAAAGTGGCTCGTCCTGTCATGTCTCTCTGATGGGAGCCCCAGCTGGTGACGTGGGTGTTGTGGGGTGAGGCCATCTCTTATCTGATTTTCCGAACTGTTCGGGAAATGAGATAAGATAAGGACTTTGCTTATCGGAAGCCAAAAGTGCAACTGCATGCCCGATTCCCCACAGAGGTGGGTAGGAACCTTCCCGACGGGGAATTCGTATCCTCAACACCTTCCCTTTCCTTTGCGATGATAAGAAAGTGGCGGCGGTGAGTGGACACCCCAGTGTCCCTTCCCTCCCCCAAGAAGAGACTGCGTCCGAAGCCCCTCGCACGCAACAAAACTGCTACGTCCAACAGCCGCGCCCGAACCCTATGACGCCGGCAGACACCCTTTCTCCCCCAAGCCGTCCACATTCTCACGACAATGATACCCGAAGTTTTCAGCATCGCCTCCTTAACGCTCGAGCCTTTATCGATTGGGTCCCGCCCCACAATCCAAAGGCCGATCAAGAAATCTCGCCCAGAAACAAGTCTTCCATCTCTCGATATCCAAAGCCACCCCACTTCCTTTCGCTGACAACATTCAGCAGTGCCCCGATCAATCATCCCACAGCTCTACGTCTCCGAAGCTACCTCCGAAAGCCCTTAATCGACATCTACGCACAGTAGATCGTTGCCCTGGCCAATTACCATGATGAGCTAGGCCAGCTCTGCCGAGGTCGTCTCTGGCTTCCTGCTGGCGTCGATACCACCCAATCCCGCACCAGGGCACTGCCAATCTTCGCAGTGTCATCAACCCCGCCAGGGCAGCCCGCCGGTGCAGTCTTCGACGTGGCTAGTCGACGAACATCTGTTTGGTGTACAGTGCACTGGAAACCCTCCGAATAGCCGACCATGTACGGCGGTGGCAGTTCCCGAGGCCGCAAGAACACCAAGTTCATAGGAACGCCGACAGCCCGCAACTCCGCTGCCAAAGCCAGTCCTACGACTCCCAAGACATTCTTGTGGCGACACCTTTTTCTGCCGCCGCTCCCTGTTGCGAATTCTCTTTCCGTCGCAGGCGAATGAAAACCAGCTTCCGTTGAAACACCTTGCCCCAGTTCAGTCCCAGAGACACCAATTATGCAGGCCAAGCCTTGGTCTGCTCTGGTGACGCTGCTGCACCATGTCCGAAGTTCTAAAAGGTGTCATCAGTAGGACTCGGAACTACAACAACTAAATTTTCAGTGGTTTGCACCTCACATGTTTTGGTGGGCACAACGTGAGGTCTGTCCCCTCCTCCTCCCCAGTGCCCCACACATGGTTTTGGTTTTGTTGCCCAGTTTTCGTTTTGTATTCTAGAAAGAGATCTTCTTTTACTAATAAGCTTCAAGGTATTCACAAATATCCTGTCATTTGGCCTACAACCATCAAGCTGTCAGTGGTTTGTACCTCACGCTTTTTGGTGAGCGGAATGTGAGGTCTGTCCACTCCTTCTCAGCGCCCCACGCATGGAACTCCTGTCCACTGCCCGAACCCGATCTGTCTTGACCAAACCAATAGCCAGGAAATCGGCCTTCCGCCGTGCCATCTCCCCATCCCCCAACCTAGACTGCTCCTCAAGGTTATCGGCCAATCTTTTTCTCAACACCCTGTAGGAGCATTGGATCCAGTTGCATTCTGATACCAATCCTGTCACGCTAATCTCTGTCTCTCGGGTTTCGTCATGGATCAAACCTTCACCCTTGCTGCGGTGTCACGGATGGTTCATGCGACTTATCCATGCCTGCTTCCATGTCGTGTTATCCACCCGACTGTACTTCAAGGGGATGTGAGCTGCCCTTGATACTCTAGGGGATGGCCTTCGAGGTTCCCTCAGCCTCAGCTAACCTGGTAGCCGTCGTGGATTTCTCTTGGCTAGCCTGAAGGGGTGAGCAAACGGGTGCGCAAATAGGTGCATTGATGGCCTAACCTCACTCATTGAGAGACGAAGCAAGGTGGTGCGTGTTCCTATCATCACGGGTTCTTGGGCCTGCTGCAGTGACAAGGAACATGCTGCTTCAATCTTGCACTTAATTATTTATGGTTTCACGCTCTATTTCATAGATTAATGCTTTACTTCAATTTTTAGTTTGCTCGTTCGCTCTCTCTAGACTGCCGCTTTAGCCCCATATCTTCTTCAAGGATTTGCAGGAAGTAATGGTGAATGAAGTGGACAGGGTTACAATGGCATACTCGGAGAAACAGAGGGGGTAGCCACGCTGCGACGTGTCAACAAAAAGTCGCTCGAAGGCAGCGCTATTCCTGTAAACAGTCCTTCTTCCTACAGTTCTGAAAGATGATTCGACGGATGTAGTCTCTTGCACTTCTTCAATGATTCCAAGCCTCTCGCCGTCATGTGCAACGGCTTCGTCATTGGCTGCCGCCTCTCCGACCCGATTGGCCACCATCTAAAACGTGCCAAACATCTAAGGGATGGAATGAAGCGGATGGATTTCTTTCGTCTGTCTTGAGAGCGAGCTACCTGTTGAATCATTCTGTGGTTGTACTACATCAGTTGCTGTGAGCCTGAGTGTTGGATGGTATCCAGCCCTCTGAGCCGGTTGAGAAAGATAGAATTGGGTGTTTAGTCGTTTGTGATAGGCTGTTTATATGAATTGTAGTTGGGATTTTGCAGTAATATGATGCTGTGTGAAGTATTGCGGATTGATATGCGTGGTCAGGATGTGACTGGATGTCCTCCACGCAGTACACAAATCCCCGAAACCGGTGAATTGCATCAGTATTATGTCTCAGGGACCCAAAATATTCAATTATACATAGTGAACCGTTGAATCGACTTTGCTGATATTCAGCCTCTCGTTTCAAACCCAAACAGAGACATTGAAACAACTTACTTTCGATTCTAGCCACAGATTTAATAACAAATAACAGCAACAGGGGCCGTTTCTACACTTTCTCACCACCTCGGATTTATCTAAACATATTGAGATGATAGCGAGCAAGTTTAGATCAAAAAACCAAGGTTGCCAGTCGGTAATGCCAGCAATGCTCGGAGACGGGACATTCCGAAGACTTAATCGAGGCTATGAAGATTTGAGCCAGGCCACCAAATGAATCTCGAGAATTGGAGAGGATTGAAGACAAGAAGTTCTAAAGTATTGCCGTTTCAAGTTACAAACACCTAGATCCCTGATTTGTAGATACTTCGTTCGAAAGTTAACACACGTAGGCGTGGATTCAGCTGAGAATCATTGAGATTTAACGCTCAATATCATCGATCATCTTGGTGTTTGCGACTCTTTTGGAAAGTATAGAGAGAATTATCCTTTCAAACGCAGTGCTATTCTAAACCGAATACCATGCGGCTATTCGAAGCCAAAATCCAGGGCCATCGAACGCCTTGCATGATGACAGAGGAGTTCTCTGTTTTTCGCATTCCACATACTGCGGCTTAACTTGGGCATGCTCACCTCTGCAATACTATGTAATCAACGGCACTCGGGCGAGCACTCCGGACTCCATATTTCCACTGACAGGACACGCACTGCCAGCCCCCACCGCTTGAGCTCCATGAACAGCTTCGTCAAAATCAACGCTGGCGTCACGACACCGATCGATAATTCCACTGAGACAAGCCACATCCCACTACCTACTTACAAAATGGTAGCAGCCAACGCAGAGACGCACAAAGGAGAAGATGCATTCATAAGGTGCCTCAGAGCCTTGGCGACTTCGAAGACCGGTTGAACGATAGGCAACCATCCGCTGGCAATCGTCTAGGGCGGCTCGCGTGTTCCGCTCAGCTCAGAAACACTCAGCGTTCGATTCTCTTGTTTACAGCAAGTCGCATGAGCTGACCAAGTAACGATGGGTTCGTCATCGTTGACAGCAGATCCACGCCCGCCCGCGCTCAACTTGCGCGGTAAGATCTACTGCTTCCTCCCTGCGACAGGCGCTCAAAAATCATTTGCACTGCAGGAGTACATATACACCAATTGAGTCAATCACACCTTCGTATTCCCTCTTCAATCCTCCTTGGGGACCGTATACTACTCACCACCCTACCGCTCGCGGTCGTCCGCAGCCGCTGAATCTGTCGTGAGAGATCCGCCTGTGGTGCATGCAAAATCGGGAGGCGTCACGAGTACTTGCGGCCGAAATTGCAGCGGACAGATCGGTCCATAACCGGTGCAGTCGTGTGCCAATGCGGGACAGGCTCGACACTGTTGAGCTCAGCATAATCCACGGTTACCATCCGGCGAGGTACCCGAGACGATAAAGACCGGCCTCATCCATGTTCAATGAGAGGCATCGTAACGGTGATGATGAGACTAAACAACCACTCGGCACGGTTTCTCAGGGCGGCGCCCAAAGTCTGGCGCCACCGGTGGGCAGACGGCAAGTCGCATGGTGCCGCTGGGGACGTCGTTTTCAATAGTGTCAAACTGCTCGATCAAAACTGCTGGAAATTGGTGCTCATTTTAAGCTCAATTTCAGGGAGAAAGCTCCAGAGGGGCCAGTCTTATTCCCGGCAAATTCGAGCAGCAGATATTAGAGGCGAAGGCACATATCAAGGTCGGAGATGTCAGTCTTGTGGGCACAACACAATGCGACAAGTGTGCTCCCTTTTTTGCGGATGCTGTTCATCTGAAAAAGCGGCTTGAAGATCCTGCAGGGGTCCAGAAGCCCTTTGGCGAGACCAAGCGTGCTAACATCATTGTGGCCTGGTCCGCAAAGCTGCCGCCATCCAGCACGTTCATACCCAGTATACGACCTGGCAAAACGAAGCACTTCCCGACCAGGCCGGTTAATGATCAATTCTCGGAACTGACAGCTACGGAGAGAAAAGAGGTTCAACCTGTCCAGAGTCGATCGCTTCAGGCTTCTCCTCGAGGCCAAGGTGCTCGATGATGTTGCTCTCGGCGGAGGTTTCATGCATGTTCGCGACAACTCCGGCACGAATTCACCGTGGCGTCTAAATTGACGTCTTCTATAAAATCCATCCTTTGGAGGGCCGCGTCGGTTACCGAGAGGTCTCAGCGGAGGAAGAGAGACCGGCCCACCATTCTGGACGCAAGTCTAGCGCCATGTCCGTACGCCCGGCCCCAGGTCGTCAGATGCATTTCCGGCGGAGAGCCGTCACGAGATTCTGTTTCGGCTTCGCTTCCTGTAGACCTATGATGGCTGCCACAAATGTCTACACGAAAAGGATTTCCCTGCAGTCGAGCTCGTCCCGCACTTCGCGCCAGTTCAAGGAGCGGCTTGCTGGTCACTCTGCGTGCTGCCCTCTTCGGTGAGCAGCTTCTCATCCAAGACACGAAGGGGTGTCGAGGTTCGGTCTTGTTGGTCTTGTGTGCGATCCCCCTGGTGATGACTCATGCGAGAGTATGGGGCTGCTATCACCTTGTCTAGCTACAGAGAAGATTTCCAACAATGATGGCGGGCTTCCAGCACTCATCAGATCATTTCTATATAGGTCTTTGCACCCATGATTCAGCTCGCATGTTGTAGGTAATGCCCTATTCTAGCCCGCTCCAAAGATGGCATTGACAGGTTGTTATCTCGTGCGGACAAACGCAAGGGTGGCAGCTAGAAGCAGGAGCATGCGCCAAGACAGCTTAGATTGAATGGCTTTGCCGATGACAAGTATCTATCCCAGGAGAGGCTGAAGGAGATATGACTTCATGCTGCCGATTTTGTTGATGATTGTGGTGACGGACGCTGGATGGTTTAGTGCACAAGCCGCAAGCGACCCGACAATTGTCAACCTTGAGATTGGCAACGCGGATGACAGACGGACTCATGCAACAGATTTGCAGCTCAAACTCCATAAGACTATTACTCTGGGACCTGATGGCGTTGTGAAAGATCTTCAGGTAGTTGTGCGCATGTTGTAAAGGAATAGGCGCGTAGTGTATCAATATGCCTGCGCCCACACACCGGCCTGATTCGGTACAGATGTCATGAGTAACAGGATGGCACATCTTCCCTTCTTCTGCATTGCGTCATCAAATTGTCGACCCTTATTTGCCGGAAGTTGGTCCTGTCAGTGTCCAGGACTCCACTCCACAACCTAATCCTGGTGCATACCGACATTCCAATGACCAAAAGCCGCCAACACTGCATTATCTGACCAAAATATTTGAGACTGCTTATCAAACTATGATCTGAGGCGCCAAAGGCGATGGTATCAACGCATGGATACCCACGGGATTATTAGCGTATCGAAACAATACAAAGCCATTGGAGGGGATGACATCCAGTTCATGACTGTGGTCAGAAGCTGGCGAATGGCACCGGCAACAAAATGCAGCCGGCACGTAACACAAGATGAATAAGAACAAACGGCCGATCTCATCCGTTGTATGGGTGGTTGTCGGGGGTCATGAGAGCTTCGCGTTTGGCTGCATAACGAAGTTGGCTTGCGCACGGATTGAGCAGAAAGCTGTACTGTCCGTCTTGTCTGAGAAAGCGCAAAAGAAATTCAAACCGGAGAGCGCTCTGCCACCCCGAGAAACCTTGAGATTGGCGATGGCTGTGCCTGCAATGACAACCATGACTGTGATAGGCGGCAAGCGAAGTCAACATGAACAGACCATGGTTGAGAAGCACCACCTCGAGCATCACGACGACTAAAAATTGAGAACACGTCACTGTTGTGAGTTCAAAACTCTGTATTGATTTCATTTCAAGCTCGATCCTCTGCCATAACTGCTGCTATCTTGGGAGTCATAGAACTCTCGCTGGGTTCCCAGGCCGCAAACCAGAATTCAAGTTGATGGGCGGAGTCAGTCCCCACGTAGAAGGCTTCCGTTCAGTCATGCCCGCCCGGATTGGTCGGCCTCCTAGGCATTCACAACCTCGGAAGGAAGCCCGCCGATTGGTTCCCATGTTGAGGCTCGATAGCCGACCCATTCAACTCGATAGTACGTTTCATTGCCGACAATCCTCTTCTTCAAGATCTTCGAGATCGTGAACGGGCCGTTATGCTTGTGCAACTCGAGCTTCTTGGTCCGGGTGCTCACCCCGTTGGGTGACCAATACGCAAGGACAACATTCCGGCAATCTTCCCAGAGGACGGTCTCCGGCTCCCATGTGGGAGGATCGTGGGAGTAGATACCTCCCCAGTGCACTAAAAGTTCTACTTCATGTGTGTGAGACCATCGGTGTGCCGACGCCTTCTCTACCCGATACTTCCGCTGGTCGTCTTCGTCTGTGTCGTTAGACTCCGCGCCGCTGACCTCCTTGTTGTGAGAAGAATTGCTGGCAGTGGGCGACCGGTCGGTGTGGCCGAGGTCGGAGGCTTGGTCGATCTTGGAGGCTTGGTCATGGTCGGAGGCTTGGTCCAGCTTGGAGGCTTGGTCGATCTTGGAGGCTTGGTCATGGTCGGAGGCCTGGGAGGTGTGATTATTGTCGTCGGCTGTTGTATCTGGAGCTTGAATCCCGTTAGTCGAGTGGAAAAGGCGAGAAGAGCATTGAAAATTGGGGTCCAAGGGCTTGGAGGCCATGGAGTCAACTTACTGCTAGCACTCGCTGTGTTGGCCGCCGTTTTTCCGATGGAGGACATGATGATGGCCTGCGGATGACGGGCAAATGGACCGTCAAATTCGGAAGGAATGAAGCCGAAGGGAGGAAACTACTGCGTTGGCTCGGTTTTTGGAGTGGGACTGGGAGATCGTTGGTTTCGAGGGGACCGAAGATTGGAGACAGGGCGATGTCTTGTTGCGAGAGACGCGTCGTGTCAGCACTCAAAGACAGAGTAGATTGGCGTGCGCGCTCGGTGGACCGATTGAACTGGTCGTTCGAGTAGACGTGAGCGGTGAACGACGGATACGGGCGGATGGTCTTCACGCGGTGCTTGCGGCTTGCGTAACAGCCGAGCCTTTTGGGGGTGAAGTTCGCAGGACTGGTGACTTGCGAGAGGAGAAATGCATCGCGTCTTTCGTGGGGCGGAGAGGGCAGGCACGTCCGCGTCACATTTCCGTCCCTCCTGGCCTGGACGCGGTTGCCTGTGGTCGTTTGGAACGGCAGGCGCCTCCTGCGGCCTGACACCGTTGCTTCTGCCCTCCCTGAGGTCGAGTGTTCTAAAGGGACCCCGCCGGACTTTTGATGATGCGGCGGGGTACAGATGGTATCTTATCTTACCTTACCAGTCCTTGGCCGGGCCAGGACCAGATCGTGGAGCTAACCAGTCGCCACAGGAGATGTCCCTGGTACGTGCCACTCTGAGCCTTCGGACGCACCAACATTCGCTATGTCCGAAGGCTCGATGCAATCGTTGCTCGCGCTCACTTACTAGGTCATTCCAAAATATTTCAATCATGACCATGGCTGATGGCCAAACTTGTCTTTTCATATCCATTCGATCGAACCGGTGCTGTCGGTGAGCTTGGGGCAATTGCGGTAATGTACCCCGGACGGACCGGCATGGTAGTGGGGACGGGACCGGTAGATGGGGCCGGCGCCGATCGTGCATGTTCATCTTGGGCGGATATTGCGGCGCCCCAGCCATGCCGCCGCCATTTCGCCCACAAATGAAGAGGGGGATGACTGTTTTTGCACTTAAAGAAAAAAAAAAAGAGGCCCACACACTCCCGAGCATGCACTTACAGTGCGCTTGGGTCCGTATCGTGCCACGACTGGATGTCTATCGACGACAAAGCCCATCTAGCGACAAGCGCTGGCGTTCCCCACACAGCCTCTTCAACACTCTCTTCAGTTTGAAGTCAATCACTAGAGATTTGGACTTTATTCTAGGACTTCAATCCCAGCTGTGACTAGATCGGCGACGGTTTCCCTACTCGCTGAGCCCCCAAGAAGGGCATGAGGACGGTGTAGAGATCGGGCTTTTCCAATACAAGTATGCGGTTAAAACGTTTTAGCGGCCGATCCATGATTCATTTGCCAGGAATTGAGCGTCAACATGCATAACACTTGCGAACTCGTGAAAGTTTCTAAACCTGTGGGCATGAACTTAAATGCGAGCCTGTGGCCGAAAGAACAAGCGCTTCTTGTTGCCAACAAATGGGGCATGGGGACACCAGACTTACCAGAGTCATGGTGTGTTTGCGTTTGGCTTTGGCGATTGTCATGTCCTGACATCGCGGTGACAAGCTCCACTCTGAAGACCATGAGTACTCCAATGAACTTGAAAGTCAATGGAGAAGTGTCGTTCTCATGAGCGACGAGTATTTCGAGTCAAAAGGCGGGTACCAACGACTGAATCCAGCGGAGACGGATGTCTTGAATAAAATAAACTCCTGTTGCTCTGAGTAGCGCGCCAGTAGCCGTAACATGATTTCCCACACGCCCTAAGATGTTGAGCTGTTGTTCGTTTATCCATTTGCTGGACTACGGTCAACGGTCTCGTCGCCATCCGTGTTAACCCGATCAAGCCTGCTACATGCTGACGATCTTTGACACGTTCTACTGGCACAAAACAATCATTTGCGGGTTGCATTGAGCCCACAAAGTCCAATTACAGCGCCAAATGCATACCATTTATTGGTTCGTTCTCACCATCGATGGAGGTGCCGACGTTTTGGGGTTTGCGAAATTCTCACTGACGCAGAAGACCTGGAATGGCCGAGCCAGTGGGGGGGAGCAGGCATCTGCAAAAGCAGCCGAAACTGACAATGGCTGCATGGTCTCTTTTGTAGCATCCATGTTGATGGAAGTAAGGGCAACGCTGGCGGCAATGTTTGAGATGCATTGTTGCCATAGCATCATCGCATGGGATCGACTTCTCTTTCCCTGGAACAGATATATGGCATGCTTAATATCTGTATCGCAGTGATTGACACAACGGACTAATGAGTACAGCCAGAAGCTCTGAGTACAATTCAAATTCCCTCTCGCAAGAGGATGAATCATGATTTGCTGAAGGTTTGTTCTGTTGTTGTATGTGGTTATCTGGTAGGGCAAATGAAATCGCTTCCTTCTTGTCAATCTCTCTCACGGTTGCCACAAAGAGCAAACATAAGTCTGGAATCACCAACGATAGGTTCATTTGAAAACCATACTACACAAATGTCACCAAGAGGCCAGGTAGCTTCGCTGTGAAGTTGAGATGGACGAAGATCGCCGAATAAGTTGCGGGAACGCAGAAACACACACCTTGAGTCCGAAACAGGTGCAATATGAGCCTGGCATCGTTGGATTCCTCCAAATGACGATGGCGAGGCCTCTTGGCTCTTGGACCCTGAGCCTAGAGCTAAATTATTCCAGGTTCTTCCTGATTTCAGGCGGTGGAGGGGAGCTTCTCCTTGTCTAACAACCCCCCCCCCCCCCCCCCCCCCCCCCCCCCCCCCCCCCCCCCCCCCCCCCCCCCCCCCNCCCCCCCCCCCCCCCCTCTACCCCCCCTTTGCATTTTTAGCCCATCCGTCTTCAAATTTCCCAACTCTTAGCTGTACCTAGTCTTGATATTCTGAGCAAATTACACCACGCAGAAGAGCGCCCCAACAGCAAATACTTGCATGTGACCTACTCAATATCTTTGCGAGCAGTGTTCTAGGGGACTCTGACATCGGAGGTTCTGACATCGGCGATGCACCTAACGAGCGTGCAGCACTGACAATTTAATGGCTCGAGGAGGTATGGCCAACACTTCCAAACAGTGGCTGCTGCGGTGCAACCGCCACAAAGGAGATGCGAAAAGTCTCCGGACGAGATGGGAGCCCTTTCTCGGTAGTATCATCCGAGCAAGTCACTCCAACGGCTGGAGATGGCATGCAGCTTGGTAAGCGTACCGTCGTCAAATTGGGAGCAGTCAGCACATACTTTCGGGATCAAAATGTGTTGATGGAAACGGCTGGTCAGCAAAACGCAACAGGGAGAATACATGGGAACTGTGCATGATATCGTTCCAGTCCCGCGGGATGGTAAACATTTGGTATTTACAGCACGAATCCACGCAGGTGTCATCTTTATCGCGACTTTGCCTGGAAGTTCTTTTGCGGTACAGATGCCGTGATAGAAGTCAAGGATCAGCGTAACATGGAAATCTGGCGCCCATAGGCGCACTGTTGAAGTATGAGCCCGTGTCTCTATCCAAGTACCCATCGACAGGGATTTCAATTGGTGGGGGTGAATCAGGAGTTTGAGAGCGCAAGTGTTACACAATTGAGCCTGCGATACATCTACATTCATCTTCAAGCTTCACAGCCGATATAGTTGTACTTCAGTCGGCACGCGCCCCTTCATGCCTAATGCTCTCGGTCTAATCGGTCAGATAAGCCCGCTGGTTCATGATGAAACCCGCGTTTTGGGCACATTTCTTGGGGAGCCTGAACACATGTGAGAGCCAAGTTAGCCCCTTTAGCCGTGAAACATGAAACTTCGCCCTCGGTACTACGGGGGCAACGGAAAGGGCCACACAGCACCGATCCTCACGAGAAGAATGATCTCGAACGGGCTCTGTTCATTGGTTAACACGCCGTCCTGAAAGGTTGCCTCAACAACCCGATGTGGTGAAGAGGGCACGTCCAAGCAGCAGATACGGATGATCGCCAATCACTGGATGAACGCGAACCCTTCCGGGGAAGAAGCAGGGAATCGATACGCACCATTGCCCACAGCTCCGAAGAAGAAAACACAAGGAAATGCATTCAACGCAATAGCAGCATGTCTCATCAGGTAAACTGAGTCCTGGGCTCCCGAGAGCCTAGTAATAACAGTGATCGCCGCGGGGGAGACGTCGGGATCTTCTACTCGACATGAGGTTGTAAGAAGAGATCAAGTTTGCCGTGGCGGCTGTTTGATATGGCAGTCTTCCCATGGTGAGAGACTGCTCAGTTTTAACCCTCCCCCCCCCC